>NC_062544.1:265298875-265601905 GCF_016906955.1 Phacochoerus africanus
TGAGTTTGACTCTTGTGAAGATCTGTGGGGGCCATTGTTTGGGCAGAAAAATAACATGATTAAAATTTTCATTTGTCTTTATGTCTACTGGCCACGTGTCAGTGGACCAGAGGAAAATGAAAAAGGAGTGAATGGACATGACATGTTTCTGTGGAAGAATTAATGGATTTAAATGACACATTCAATCCGGGAAATTGGGAGGAAGGTGGCATCTGAAGTTTTAAGTCTGTTTGACAGAATGGTTCTATCTTATCAGAAATAGGAAAGCAAGTAAAGAAAATTGCTGATATTAAATTAGAGGTTTTTTTTTTTTGCTTCTTTGTAATTTTTAAAATTGTATGGTAAGTTCAGGAATTCATGAACACTTAGATAGAAATGTCAGTATTAAATCGGGAAATACAGACTGCTGATCTTTGTCACTTCTTCAGACTTTTCTCTCCTTTCATTGACTTCTATCTCTATTCCTCTCTTCCATCACTGCTTGTACTCTAATATTATTTAGTATGCCCGGAATTTTGGATAAAATCTCACAAGCATCTAAGTCAAATTTGATTTTCTTGTATATTCTTAATTCATTTTCCCTGTCTTTAGCCATATTTTTATTATTATTGTTAAACAAAACAACATGTGACAAAATAGGAAAAAAAAAAGAAACCCAAGAAACTAAAGAAAGAAATTTTGATATTAATTTGTAGAGCTGAATTCTATTCTGTTAGTGTCCAAAGGAAATAATATACTCTATACTAGGGAGCTACAGCTGGTCATTTTCACTCATTATCTCATTTAATCCTGATAAAACCACATTTGATAGATGATGTTTTGAAATTGGAAGTGTCTGATTTGCCTAGAGCTATTAAGTATGTTCTGTTTGCTGACACCAAATTTAGAGCCAAGAGCATAAAATGCTTTTAAGGTAAAATTTAGCCTTTTCTGCTTCAGTGTGTGTTTCATGCATATTAACTCATACACAATTGGTAAATGGGGGATGCTGTAGAAATTGTGTTGATCCATATGATTTTTTCAGGTCATACATTTTTAAGTGACCAAGAGCAAGCTTTCTCACAATTGCAGAGAAAGCCTTGGCCATCCTTGAAGATATTAAGAAACAATTAGAAAAATATGAAATATGCAACTCTTAGTTTGTGTAGCGAGTTTAAGTATCATTTTGATTTCCCCTACAGTATATATCTGGCGACACTAAGTGTGCATTTGGAGAAACTGGAAAATCATTTTCCCCTGTATGAAAAAAAATGTATTTGTTTACTTGTTTGTTGTCTTTTTTTTAAAACGACTATACCCTGGATCATACTTTTCATTTTAAAGCGAATGTCCTTCAGGCGTGCATTTTGAAAGAAGATACAAAAGCTAGATACAAATACTACTAGAGATTTGACTGTGCTGGGATTTTAATTAAGATAGTTACCGGTTTTGTTAGTGACTTGTTTTAAATTTCTGTAGGTTTCAAATGTTCTGACCTCTGATCCTGTCTTTTTCCATAAGCCTTCATATTTTTTACTGTGCAGTTTTGCAGACACCAGCATTTTTCAAGGATGCAAATATGGTGTTATAGCAGAAACACATGTCACTGCTTGTAAAGGAAACTAATGTAATATGACTAATACCTATATTATAGTATAAAAGAATAGGTCCCAATTTAAGAAAATAAGCACATTGTACTTTGTTTTAAGTATTAATGAGAAACCTTGTGGACAGTTTTTCTGTTATTCTAACTTATCCATTCTCAACCAGTTTTATAGTGATTTTAATAGCGATGTTCTGATTATACTTATATTTATTGTCCTACTTAATTTCTCTCTGATTATTATATTTTACTGATCATGGATGTTCAATATTGCCTGAGTAGAGAAGTTACACTTTTATATTATAGCATTAACTTTGGGTCATTTATGAGAGAAATGTTATACACAGATTATGTGAAGGTTAAAATGTATAACATGAGGAATATGCCATAAATTTTATCAAAGTACTGATCTGTGATATTTACTTGTTTCTGATTTAACTTTATTTACTTAGGTAAACTACTTCTAGCTTTCCAAAACCAACTGAAACTAAACACATTTTCAGTCTTGTTTACTTCTTTATCATCATCTTTGTCATAGAACAACTGGCTTCACACTTCCTATTCTAGATTTTATACTAATACTTCCTACCAAGTTGAACTTTTTAATTATCAAAGAGTTAGAGTTATGTTATTAAATTTAATATTTCAAAATCTACATAAGAACACACTCAGACACAGTAACTGATGAGAACTTTTGTGGTCAACTTTAACTTGCTTATTTGAAGTCCCACAGTTATCCTGAAAGGTAAATACTATTCCTGATTTAGAAAAATATGCAAATGAACCTCAAAAAGGTAAAATTAGTTACCCATGTAGAACCATTTAAAACATGGTAAGACCAGGGCTTGCTGTAAATATTTTACCCTAAATACAGCACATTTTCCTGTTGTAATATCTCTGTTTTTACCTAAAGTATGCTTCACTGATACCTATGAAGCAGTTCTCAAAAATCCCTTCTTAATACAGTACATATTTTATACCACTGTGCTCTTTAAAGTTACTTTTGGACTATGTTTATGGGACACATGAAGTTAATTTTAATTAGAAGTTTATTTTTCAATTGAATTATTTGTTAGTTCCTGACTTAGAACTGTTAAGACTTCTGCCTTTTATTTATTTGCACAATCCTATTCTCTCAGCCCCATTGCTTGTTACTGTGCATGCTGCTATTACACCATTCCTGGAATTCCCAGACTTGGTCCCTGTGTGTGTTTTACATATTTCCTGTAAATTGCCTGTGACTTACTAGTCAATGTGCAAGGCACGCTGAATTCTGCATGCCAGACTTTGCCATATTCTACTGTCACCTTCCATGTGAACTCCCTGAAAGCAAGAATACCCTTTTATGCTGGCTCCCCATAAATTAGAGAGTTGTAAATTCATGTGTTTTCCTGGAACATAATAGATGCTTAGCAAATATATGCTGAGTTAATATTTAAATATTACCCAGAAGTGAAACAACATGAGATTTATATTTATATATATATTTAAATATTACCCAGAAATATATATATATTTAAATATTACCCAGAAGTAAAACAACTTGATATAAATATATATATAATTTTTTCCTTGATTTCGGATAATGATTTGGTTTGTTGGGAAGTATTAATGTTCTGGTATTTATATCATTGCCATGAGCGTGATAGGCTTTTAATAAATACATGAGCACCAATAAAATAATTGTTACAGTGATTATTTAATTCAGGAAGAACAGGAAAGATGGTCTGCCTTGTCCCTGATCTTATCTCCTGTACTGAAAATTAATTAGACTGGGAGTAAAACAGACTTAAATCTTGCTGTAAGATTTGTTCTTCTGAAGCTTTATCTGAGGCATAGGACATGGTTATCTAGTTGGAGTTTCAGGGTCTTCAGTATATTGAAATAAATGTGGGAGATATAATATGTTGATAATGATATAATTAAATAGATGAGATATTGTCAATAGTAAATGTCTGATATGTCAATAGAGCAGGTATTTAAGTCCTGAAAACTAGAGATAATCCCCTGGGGTTAATTAAAAGTTGATTATTCAATCAATGATATTGGAAGCCTATTCTAAATTGTGTGGAAAGACAAGTAAGAGAAGAGTTATTTTTACCTAATTGTTTCATAAGCACTTGGATTTTTTAAAATCTTTTTTTAATGAAATTCTGGTAGCCATGTTTTGTCATGATTTTTTGATGTTCTCTAGGTATGACTTTAGTGATAAAAGTGCTTCAATTAATGGGACAATACATTTTCGGGTACTCCAAAATGTCTTTATCACCTACTTATTTGTCTGTCTACCATTTATCCACTAATGTTACCATTATTGTGTAAGCCTGGAACTTGAAACACAGTTTGCAATTAAAGTTATTACTACTGCTTCCAATTCACCTATTTTTACTCCCCTTTCCCCCTCAAACTTCATGATTTATAATCACCTTAATTTGTTATCTACATGAGACATTTTATTTCAAAGCCCACACAGAAGCCCCATGCTAATGCATTTTACCTTTATGGGGATCGCATGTGGTCTGCAATTTAGAAAGAAAACTCAGCATAGGTTATTAAATGATATTATCCTATCTTCTATGCCTTCCTGAAAACTTGCACAACCATATTCAAACCGAATATGAAATATTCAACTTTAGTATTCTCATGATATTAAGATAAAACTTAATACAGAATCCTGAGAAATTATGAACTACCCTAAATTGCTAATATATTTTCTCTTTCAAGTCCCTGTTTTATTTCTCTTTTAAGGAAACATTTTATTAAAAATACCCTTATTCCTGCACTGTACATTAATTAATAAACGGATTGCTTGATAAATGGTGACTTCTTTAAGTAGAATATGTCTCCTACTTGCTGGGAAAATCAAAGGATTTAATTTATAGGCTACAGTGGAGACAAGACTTTATTCAGTAGTGAATTTTCACTTGTCTCTTCCCGTTTGGCTGCCTCTAACTCCTATACCAGTTGAAAAGTCTCAGTATCTCAGGCTGTGTATGTGGATATGGATATGTGATGGGAGAGGAGAAGTTGTCCTAAGAAGTAAGGTGTCGGGAGTTCCCGTCGTGGCGCAGTGGTTAACGAATCTGACTAGGAACCATGAGGTTGCGGGTTCGATCCCTGCCCTTGCTCAGTGGGTTAAAGATCCGGAGTTGCCGTGAGCTGTGGTGCAGGTTGCAGACGCGGCTCGGATCCTGCGTTGCTGTGGCTCTGGTATAGGTCAGTGGCTACAGCTCCGATTAGACCCCTAGCCTGGGAACCTCCATATGCCGCGGGAGCGGCCCAAGAAACAGCAAAAAGACAAAAAGAAAAAAAAAAGAGGTAAGGTGTCATTACTGATTGTGACTCTAGAATATATTCTAACTGAGCAGAAGCGAATGCAAGGGCCTTTGACTGAGAAAGGGAAGTAAACACTCCTAGTACAGGTTAATCGCTGTTTTGTTTCAAGAAGGATAATTCATCAGCTGAAAGGGAATAGGGAAGTGTGTGGTGGGGTCAGACTTTGAAGAGATGGGATAAAGTCTGACATAGTTATATACATATAATGGGAGAAGGAGATACGCAAGAAAACATGGTAACTTTCTTTCCTCAGCAGTGCTATTTGTAAGTATTTGATGAATTAACTGAGGAAGGAAGTGTCAGAGATAACCATATGCAGACAATAGTTATCATGATAGGGACAGATTTTAATCAATAATATACTATATTGGGAAGAGTGCATTGTTATATTCAATAGGATAAAGAGCCTAGTGTGAACAGAACTCACCTTTTTTGTACAGAGGTGACTGGGAATTTTTGTGTGGAGAATGTGTGTAGGGAGGGGGTGAGTGGCAGCTCCAGAGGGGGAGGGATATAAAAAATTGTGAGAGCCAAAAAAGAGGCAGATTGGTGCCACTGCATCCCATCTGGGTTTGTTAACTGGTTCTTAGAAAAATGAGGCTTCCATCCTCCCAGGGGGGCTAGGAGACAGGGGTCCTATCTCCAGGTACTGGCTGGAACAAATAGTAAATTCTCTTGATAGTCATGTTTTCTCAGGTAGGCACTTTAAGGGGGATGAGAGACATCCTTAGGATGTGACCTTGAGTTGTGGTTGCCAAGGTGAAGGGGAAGGGTGTGGGATGGACTGGGAATCTGGGGTTAATAGATGCAAACTAGTGCATTTGGAATGGATAAGCAATGAGATCCTGCTGTATAGCACTGGGAACTGGATCTGGTCACTTGTGATGGAGCATGATGGAGGATAATGTGAGAAAAAGAATGTGTGTATGTGTGTGTGTGTGTGTGAGAGAGAGAGAGAGACTGGGTCACTTTGCTATATAGTAGAAAATTGACAGAACACTATAAGCCATCATAATGGAAAATAAAAATCATTATAAAAAATCATGATAGTGTTTTGATCAAATCATTAGGTTGGGGTCTCGTTGAGAAGAGGGCTCAGTGGAGCCTGGCTAGAGTTTGGTCAAGGAGAGAATCTTTCTCAGAAGGAGATGAGTCAGTCACCCTGCAGGATAGTTTCATATGAGTTGCCTTGTTTTCACATTTGCTCTATATCTAAGAGTTCTGAATGAATTTCATAACAGAGGAGTAGTATTTAATAAGTACAGGATTTCAAATTCAAATGCAGTTAATATTTGTTCCTAAAACTTTACTCATTCCGCTGAATGAAGCTGGGTTCTTTTTAAGTAGTGAAGAATTGCTGAAGGGAGAAAGAAAGCATTAGGTGTAGCTCTAGTTTCAGCTACATTCTTTCTGGCCATTTCTTTTGAATGGTTAAACTCTAAGTAAGTAACCACCAATCAGTAAATGAGTCAATCTTTCACTGACATAAAAGATTAATGGGCATGGAGAATCAACAGGATTTAGAATATTGGGGTCTGGGTGGGGCAGTTCTATTGTTCAGGTTAGTATAATTCATTAAGGATTGTATGACATTAATATTTAAATATCAGCTGTATTTTTTAAATGGCTTCTCTTATTGTGAAACACTGTAATTATTAATAATTGAGTAAGTCATCAATTTGTGGTTGACTTATTGAGTACTTTCATAATGAAATTATAAGAGTTTAGGATGCTTTTAGAGGCAAAGAAGAAGAACACATTAAAAATGTCTTAAAAATAAACACCTATTAAACCATATGAAGAGCTATCTGGAAGTAAGTTTGGATTTCATGTTTCTCCTCCATTTTGGCTTTTCCCCTATGATTTCCTTGAAGAAACATCACTGCAACAGCTTTAGGCATCACATTCTTAGACATTGAAATCTGAACTTAGAAAAGCAAAATAAACACTCATTTGAGAGGCCTTGTTTTAATAGTAAAAGAAAAATCCCCCCATGTCATTTGGCAGATTTCCCTCAATTCTCATTGGCTAGCATTCTTTCATGTGAAATTCCCTAAACCAATCAGTGGTGAGAATGATACATTCCTGGTTTCCCTTGGCTAATCAACTCCTTTTTGTTGCTGAGGGGAGATCCGAAGAATGAGGGAGGAACATAGTATATGGTAGATAGTCGAATGTGTCTGCCATGGGGTTGTTGAAAAGTATTTTTTTCCTATTTTTTTTTATTAAAGTATAGTTGATTTACAATGTTGTGTCTGCTGTACAGTAAAGTGACCCACACTTTAAACATATACACACACACATTCTTTCTCTTATGTTATCTTCCATCATGCTCTATCCCAAGAGATTAGATGTAGTTCCCTGTGCTATACAATAGGATCTAATTGCTTATCCATTCTAAATGCAATAGTTTTCATCTGCTAACCTGAAAGGGCCCTTTTTGATAAGGAATACAAACAGTATTAAAAGTCAGTATCTAGCACTTACAGTGTTCCATGTTTCTGTGCTTTGTGTGTGTGATCTAATTTAATTTTTCAGACTTTCTTAAGAGGTTGATTTTGTTTAGAGAAGGATAGTTGCCAAGGGAGAGAGAGAGGGAGAAGGAGTTGGTTGGACTGGGAGTCTGGGGTAAATAGATGCAAACGATTGCATTTGGAGTGGAAGAGCAATGAGCTCCCGCTGTATAGCACAGAGAACTATATCCAGTCACTAGTGATGGAACATGATGGAGGATAATGTGAGAAAAAGAATGTGTGTATATATATATATATATATATATATATATATATATATACACACAGAGATGGGTCACCTTGCTGTACAGTAGAAATTGACAGAATATTGTAAATAGACTATAATGTAAAAAATAAGTATCATAAAAATATATAGAGAAGGGGATGTGAGTAGATTTTGAAGTGTTTAAAGGACCCTTGTCAAACTCACAAAGCAGCTCACTGGCAAAGTTGGCATTGGAACCCAGGCTGGCTGGCAAGAGAGTAATCTTTTCTTACCAGGCTACCATACAAGGAAACTTAACATTGGTCATCCTTTTACAGAATTGTTAAATTTAAAGAATCTCAGAAAGAATGGATGTGTGTATATGTATAACTGAATCTCTTTGTTGTACAGCAGAAATTATCAGAAGTATAGTTGTAGATCGACTGTTTCAATAAAACTTAAAAAAAATCTTTGCCTGCTCTATAATTACTATTTCTTATGTAGCCATTCTTTTTTTTAATCTATACCAGGTACTCTCATCAAAACAGTGTTATACAGCTGTATGTAAGGAGTGTGTGTGTGTGTACACACATATACATATATATATATATACAATTTTTGGAAAAGCATCCCATTATTTTATGCTGTGTAAAAATGTTTGCTATATTTCTTTCATTACTTTCATCATTGCTGAAATTCACAGATCTTTTAAATGATTTTGTTTTGTTTTGTTTTGTTTTGCCTCAAGGGAGAAAATGTACTCTATGATAAAATATTGGAGTTATTATTCACACTTTGTATAACTGAAGACTAATTAGCCACTATTTAATTTCTCAAGATTGCAAAACAATATCTGTTGTCTTTCTGTTTCACAAAGTGAACAGCTAAACACCTCTCTCACCTTATTTTTTTTTTTAAGAAAAACTCCCAGCACTCGAGTATTCATAATTTATGATGTTTTTCATCAGAACATATTCCCTGAATATAGATAAAATTGGCATGGGAGCCCAGGGACTGTGATTGAAATGCATGCACAGACTTGAATGCTTCATTTTCATTTTCCCCAATTTGTAATTGAAGAGAGGATGGCCGCTAAGTTTCTAACAGCGTTATAACATCGCACAACTAAGTTAAAACATTTCATGTTACAAAACTGCTGAAAAAACTGCCTGCCTATTTTGTAATATCACAATAAGGATTAGATCATAAAATTGTAGCTACAAATTCTCTTGTATCTCAGTGGTTGATTGCTGTGTCCCTTTTGAGGATTTCTAAGTAGATAATCTGCTCTATTTTGATGACAGAACAAATTCATTTGTGTAAAAAGCTTTTGTTAGATATGTTGATAATGTTTTTCATATAAAGCATATGCATATTTACACGTATTCAAGACAACTGAGCTCCCTTATTTGTAGTAGAGTAATAGTGTTCAAATTAGATGGTTTCCATTATTTTTATCATCGGCTGGCTTGTGGTTTTATGGAAATAAAAAGTATTTTGAGAGGAGCTTTCCTTTTTCTATAAATGATATTGAATGGCCTCGTTTTTAAAGATCTCTTTGACTTTTTTTTTATTCCTTATGGTTTGGTTTGACACCAGTCAAAACTGTTTCTAGAGTGTTCAGAATTCACATCATGTGGCTGGCTGGTTGTTAAGTGTTCTAGCTGAATAGTTGGCTACTAAATGGATTCATGACAGCACATGGCAGTTCCAGGCATTGAGGCCAAGGGGCTGCTGAGTGCTGGGGCGAAACTCTTTCCCTTGCACAAGTTCCTAGTGATTTCCTGTGAAGAAATTTGGATCCTGTGGTCCAAGTGGTGTCTTCAAGGAATAACCGAACATCTTTGTTTTATTTCCAACTCTGTTCCACACTCAGTGAAGCCCAGATCTCTACTTATAACTAAATATCTAAATATCTTTACATCCCCTTTGACTTCAGAGCAAATTTTTTCAATAGTTTTATTTGCAAAAAGTTCTATTTTGGTGTGGGTATGCAAACACTTTGAACCTTTAAAATATGCTTCTGTGCTAGAGGCTGTATGATGGTTAAGAGCAGAGTCTGAAATCTGGCCGATTTGCATCTAAATCCTGCTCACCCACTTGTTTGATGAGCCATTGCTCATCTGGATCTTGAGCAAGTGATTAATTTCTCCATTCCTTAATATTCTCACCTGTAAAAGGGGGATAGCAGTGCTGCTCTTATAGTAACTGTTCACTTAATATTAGCTGTCATCATTAATAATGCTGTAGAGCTGATTTATAATTACAGAGTTTTGATAATTTATTAACTAAGCTTCTTTGAAAAGTTTCCAAATGGAATTTAGCTTTATGAAAAACAATGCTCTGGTAAGGTGTGAGAATATTCATTTTGAGGTAGTCATTACTTTTGGAAAGCTGCATTATCACATTGCCATTGATTACATTCTGTTAAGTTTTCCTACATTTTGCTTAGAGCACATGGCAGTTGGAAAGTCTGGCATTTTAGGATGTGATGGTATTCGGGATTTGTGCTCTTCTTTCTAGCTGTTTGCCATCTTGAGACAAGGCTTCAGAGCTGAGGCAGAATGAGGAATTAAGAGTAATTATTCAGTTTAAATCCTGAATCAGGTATAAATTCAGTCTCCCTCTCTGGGGTGTCCTCCATTCTTAAAGACTCCCCTCTCCTTCTCCCAACTCTACTCAGACTCTTGTTTGGGTTTAGGTTTCACCTTAAGTCCTTGTTGTTTTCCTCCATTCTTGTCAAGTTCTTGTTTCCACCTGGACTTTTCAGTGTCTGTACTCTCAGCATTGCTATGGCCCATTTCCACAGTGTCATCAATGCATAGTGCTTCCCACACTACTGAATAAGTTTCCACCAAAGCTCTCACTGGCTCCAGTTATGCTCAGAGGATTAGCAGTTCCTCTTTCATGGGCTGACTGGTGATGTTCCCAATTTATAGCCCATGTTACCAAGTTTCCTAGTATAAGCTTTTAGTTCTGTAGCAGACTCTTCAAGGACCAAGGTGGTTCAGTGACGATTTATTCTTCTTTAATATCTACGTCATAATTATGGAATTGTAAGAGTGCTTGTTAAATCACTACTATGTTGCAGTAGTCAGTGAAGACTTGGGGGACTGATATGACTTGGGTCCTTTGTGGTCAACTAGACTTTTTTCTTTTAATTCAAATGGTTTATTTTTACTTATTTTTATTTTTTTATTTTCTTTATATAATAATTTTATTTTTTCCCACTATAGTTTGTTTACAGCATTCTGCCAATTTTCTACTATACAGCATGATGACCCAGTTACGCATACATGTACACATTCTTTTTTCTCACATTATCATGCTCCATCATAAGTGACCAGACGTAGTTCCCAGTGCTACACAGCAGGATCTCATAGCTAATCCATTCCAAAGGCAATAGTCTGCATCTGTTAACCCCAAGCTACCCATCCATCCCATTCCCTCCCCCTCCCCCTTGGCATCGCAGGTCTATTCTCCAAGTCCATGATTTTCTTTTCTGTGGAAAGATTCATTTGTGCCATATATTAGATTCCAGATATAAGTGATATCATATAGTATTTGTCTTTCTCTTTCTGACTTACTTCACTCAGTGTGAGAGTCTCTAGTTCCATCCCTGCTGCTGCAAATGGCATTCTTTTGTTCTTTTTATGGCTGAGTTGTATTCCATTGTGTATATATAAAACATCTTCCTAATCCAATCATCTGTCAATGGATATTTGGGTTGATTCCATGTCTTGGCTATTGTGAATAGTGCTGCAATGAATATGCGGGTGCATGTGTCTTTTTTAGGAAAGTTTTGTCCAGATATATGCCCAAGAGTGGGACTGCTGGGTTATATGGTAGTTCTATGTATAGTTTTCTAAGGTACCTCCATACTGTCCTCCATAGTGGCTGTACCAGCTTACCTTCCCACCAACAGTGCAGGAGGATTCCCTTTTCTCCACACCCCCTCCAGCACTTTTTATTTGTCGACTTATTAATGATGGCCATTCTGACTGGTATTAAGTGGTATCTCATGGTAGTTTTGATTTGCATTTCTCTAATAATCAGTGATGTTGAGTATTTCTTCATGTGCTTGTTGGCCATCTGTATATCTTTCTTGGAGAAATGTCTATTCAGGTCTTTTGCCCATTTTTCCATTGGGTTGTTGGCTTTTTTGGTGTTGAGTTGTATAAGTTGTTTGTATAATTTAGAGATTAAGCCCTTGTCCGTTGCATCATTTGAAACTATCTTCTCCCATTCTGTAAGTTGTCTTTTTGTTTCCTTTTTGGTTTCCTTTGCTGTGCAAAAGCTTTTTAGTTTGATGAGGTCCCATGGGTTTATTTTTGCTCTTATTTCTGTTGCTTGGGAGACTGACCTGAGAAAATATTTGTAAGATTGATGTCAGAGAATGTTTTGCCTATGTTCTCTTCCAGTAGTTTGATGGTGTCTTGTCTTATATTTAAGTCTTTAAGCCATTTGGAGTTTATTTTTGTGCATGGTGTAAGGGTGTGTTCTAGTTTCATTGATTTGCATGCAGCTGTCCAGGTTTCCCAGCAATACTTGCTGAAAAAAACTCTTTTTTCCATTTTATGTTCTTGCTTCCTTGTCAAAGATGAGTTGACCATAAGTGTCTGGGTTTATTTCTGGGTTCTCTATCCTGTTCCGTTGGTCTGTATGTCTGTTTTGGTACCAGTACCACACTCTCTTGATGACTGTGGCTTTGTAAAATTGCCTGAAGTCTGGGAGAGTTATGCCTCCTTGTTCGTTTTTGTTCCTCAGAATTGCTTTGGCAATTTTGTGGTTCCATATAAAATTTTGGATTGTTTGTTCTAGTTCTGTGAAAAATGTTCTGGGTAATTTGATAGGGATTGCATTGAATCTGCAGATTGCTTTGGGTAATATAGCCATTTTTACAATATTAATTTTTCCAACCCAGAAGCATGGAATATCTTTCTAATTTTTACATCTTCTTTAATTTCCTTGTTTAATGTTTTATAGTTCTCAACATATAGGTCCTTTACCTCCTTATTTGGGTGTATTCCCAGGTATTTGATTTTTGGGGGGGTGTAATTTTAAAAGGTTTTGTATATTTGTATTCCTTTTCTAATATTTTTTGTTAGTATACAGAAATCTGACTGATTTCTGAATATTAATCTTGCATCTTCCTACTTTGCTGAATTTGTTGATCAGTTCAAGTAGTTTTTGGGTTGAGTCCTTAGGGTTTTCTATATATACAATCATGTCATCTGCATATACTGACAGTTTTTCCTCTTTTCTTCTTATTTGGGTGCCTTTGATTTCTTTTGTTTGTTTGATTGCCTGTGGCTAGGACTTCCAATACAGTGGTGAGGGTGGGCATCCTTGTCTTGTTCCAGATTTTAGTGGGAAGACTATCAGATTTTCTCCATATAGTATTATATTTGCTGTGGGTTTGTCATAAATGGCTTTAATTATGTTAAGGTATGTTCCCTCTATACCCACTTTGGTAAGAGTTTTGATTATGAATGGATATTGGACTTTGTCAAATGTTTTTTCTGCATCTATTGAGATCATCGTGTGGTTTTTGACTTTTCTTTTGTTAATGCGGTGTATGAGATTGATTGATTTGCATATGTTGAACCATCCTTGTGCACCTGGGATGAATCCCACCTGGTCTTCAGTGTATGATCTTTTTTATATGTTGTTGGATTCAGTTGGCTAAAATGTTGTTGACAATTTTTGTGTCTAAATTCATCAAAAAGATATTGGCCAATAGTTTTCTTTTTTGGTGGCATCTTTGGTTTTGGAATTAGGGTGATGGTGGCATCATAGAATGACTTTGGGAGTGTCCTTCTTCTTCCACCTTTTAAAAAGGTTTAAGGAGGTTGGGTATAATTTCCTTTTTGTATGTTTGGTGGAATTCGAGAACTTTGGTTTCTTACTAGAGTCTGTCATTCTGATGTTCCTTCCATGCTTGTAGACAGTGCTCTCAAAGCTGTCTGTAGTGGTGGTAGTAGAGATCATGGCGGTCAGATGACAGGGCAAGATGCCCAACTGCCTTCTAGGACTTCTAGGTCCTGCCAAGAACTATAACACAAAGAAGGAAAAGGGACCCCTCTACGAGGTACTTAAGAGTCTCCTGTTTTTATCCTTTCCAACAACTGGATGAATTTTCTCCTTTTTTGAAAATGAGAAACTATTCTTATAGCAGGTTCATTCTTTTTTCATTTTCCCTTAGTGATCATTTCTTATAAAGTCGTTGCTCTAAGCCACTAGTTAATATTTAAATATGTAGTTGTTATGAGAATTCTCCTTTTTTTCAAGGAGACTGAATTTTGACTATAAAATTTTAGGCATTCCAGACTATCCATTCTGCCATGTTCTATTTAAAAGTGCTGTTTGAAAAATCACAGCTGATGATGACTTTTGGATTCTCAACTCTTGCCATCCAGGCAAACAGTGGATGACTGGCTCAGCTCACTGGGTGGAAACTGACACACAGCAAGGTTTAGAGATCTGCAAGGTGATAAGGACTAAATGAGCAGACATATAAGAAAGAAATGGAAATACTCGTGAAAGAGGAGAAAAAATTGGGATAGTGATTACTATGTTTAAAAAAAAGTAGAATGATTGATTTGATACCCCACTTGAAATTCCAGACTAATTTTTAGAGGTAGCCTGCTAGACCCTTCACAAGCTGTCATTTTAACATTCTCTCTGCTTAGTTTATCATATAAGATGAAGCTCAAACTCTATTTTTGAAATCTTTGTGTCTTTTTCCCCTGTAGCTTTAATGAGGTATCTTGACACAGACTATTATTTGAAACCTTTCATAATTACCCCAAATCATCTTTCTTGGTCTGGTATAAACCATTAGAATTTGGGTTAGTACTGCTTATTTTGACATGTAATCTCATATAGTCCTGGGTTATTTTTAGTGTTTTAATTTCATTAATCTTGTCTTTTAAATCAGATTCTAATTAAAAAAATGTTTTATGGTATGTGGTGCTCATAGAGGGTGTTCAGTAAACAGTTACTGAAAAAAAAATGATGCTCTGATGTTGCTAAATGTATTTAGAATAGAAGCAGAATTTAAACCCAATGAAAGGAATTTGAGTTAAAAAATAGATAAACATCTGGCTATGGGGGCTATTATAAAAAAGCTAATTGTACTTATAAAAGTTATAGAATACTTACTCTTAAAATCTTGAAAATGAACTTATACATTCATCTGATTAGAATAGTTTTGGTGAAAATATAAATTAAATTATCAGATTTGCCTTCAACTTTGAAAATATATATCTAAAAATAAATTAAACTGTGTTTTTCTTTACTTTTCTTAGCTCAGTAGTTTATTGGCAACTTAGTAAGGAATATTTACATTTCACCTTGTCAATAATCTTTCTTCAGAATTTTCAGGTAAGATAGCAAGAAAAGGTAATAGTAAAAATCCCAGAAGTTGGTCCTTGCATATATAGGTTAGTTATATACATGCCTGCCTACTTAAATTCATCCAGTTTTTCCTGACTCTAAATGCTCTGTAGCAAAATCAATTTCCGTTATAAAACTATGGACTGACTTTTCAAATGGCACTATCCAGATAAATGCTATTTGATTTATTTTGTTACTAAACTATTATATTAGTTAATAAATTAGCTTACCACAGTTAATTTATTGAGAATTTTGTGTCTAAAGAATACTCTATTATATATATATAACACAGTTTAAAACAATTGCAAAACTTAGCATCCTCTCTTTTAAATAGTGCATTTGTGTTCATGTGATATTATAGAGTATGAATACTTTATGAGTAATCTATTATTGATTAATTTTAATGTTTCACCTGATGAAACAAATCCTACAACTCTCGTTTATCAGTTTAACTAAAATAGCAATAAAGGAAGTATATAAAAGTTAAAATAGAGGTCAACCATCATAAAATGTCTAATTTAAGATAAAATATAATTTCCTTTAGAAGGGGTTAAGATTTTTAGTCTGCAAATGTGAAAATTTATTTGTAATCATACTATGAAAGATATATATGTGTAGCAGTACTCTTAAAAATCTAAATAAGAATATGTAAGACAGAAAAGATAATGATATAAAAATCTAAACTAGCTATGTTTCTCCTTTTAAAGTTATATTTACTTCAGAGTTTACTGGATATAAGGAAAAAAAGGAAGATGGGAGATATAATTTTTATTATCAAATGTGGAAACCATACTCTTCATTTAGAAGGAAGGTTAAAATTAATTTATTTTGTGGCATTTCACATCACATTATGTTAAACAGCTTTAATAGGTGATGGCTTTCTCACTAGTTTTAGGAAAGATCCAGAACTTTTTTTGATAGGACTATTTCTTTCTTTTTTTTTTTTTTGGTCTTTTTGCCATTTTTTGGGGCGCTTCTGTGGCATATGGAGGTTCCCAGGCTAGGGGTCTAATTGGAGCTGTAGCCGCTGGTCTACGCCAGGGCCACAGCAACATGGGATCCAAGCCATGTCTGCGACCTACACCACAACTCACGGCAAGGCCGGATCCTTAACCCAATGAGCAAGGCCAGGGATTGAACTCACAACCCCATGGTTCCTAGTCGGATTCATTAACCACTGAGCCACAACGGGAACTCCCTGATAAGTCTATTTCTTATAGCCATTTTTGGAAAGAGCCTGATGCAAAGCATATGTATTAATCTATAATATCATTTACATATATGTACATACACAAATAAAAGAGATAAGTAATTTTTTTAGTGTTCATGATTTAGTGTATATATTTTAGATGGTTCAGTGACATATTTTACATTAAAACAAAATGTTAAAACATCATTTAAAAGTGATGAATAAAAAAGAAAAATGCACAAAGTATCCTTGAAAATTTGGGCTTCCGTTTCATTCACTCATTCCTATTTGTCAAATCCTTGCTTTGTGCAGCCATTGAACCCCCTGAGTAATAAAATAATATAAACCCTGGATCATTTTCTCAAGGGATTTACCATCTACTATCAGCATTAATACACTTACTCCCAAAGCAATATTACAAAGAATACGTGATATTTCCATATAAGTGATAAAATGTGATATCAGCCTGTGAATGCAAGTTGATTATATGGGTGTGCACGAAGTACTGAGAATTCAATTGAAACAACACATTGAAAATGAAGCTCTGACTCAGGAAGAGCTAGAAAATCTACCAGTTTTGTAGATTTTCACCATCTACGATATAACAGTTCCTTTATGATACCACGACTGCTGGGGTCAGACACCTTGCTGTTACTCACACACTTTTCCCCTGGAGCAAAGAAAATGGTAGGGTTTTGTGTGATCCAAGAATCCCTTAAAAAAAAAAGAAGAAGAACTTGGAACATATCTTTATAATCAAGATCCTAATTTAGAAAAAAGTCCCTTAAAATGATAAGTTGACTTGTTCAGTTATTCACAGCTATCAAGTAACATGGCTTGGTCTAAATCAACTTTTTTGAAGTAGAAAAATCTTAAATAGTTCATGTTGGGGATGTAGTTTCATGTTGGGTCAGAATTGAAAATTATTTTAAATCTGCCACATATTCTCTCCAATATTTTATCCAAATATCCATTATAGTTTTTTATTCCAAAGGGAAAGTATTAAAAAATTAAAGAGTAGAACTGTTTTAGTATGTTCTCTCTCTCCAGGAGTGACAATACATTTTATATCAGAGAGGATATTTCCGAGAAACTGAATGTGCCACTGTTTTTTTAATAGTTTGTGATTAATTGAAGGAATTCTGTTGCTGGCTTTTTAAACACCGAACTCACTGTTATAAAGAAAAGGGTCTTTAATACATCTGAAGTAAGCATGTATATTTTACTTGCAATCAAACTGGTATGTTTTATTCTCCAGGAATTTGCTCTACAGTATGAATGTTTATTTTCCTATAAAGTGGGGCCATTTAAAAAAAGCAAAATAATAGAAATAACCTCCACACTTCCAGGACAAAGCATGCAGTGTTGATAGGTTGAAAGTAATGCACTGGGTATCCTGGAGGTATGAACTGTTATAAACCAGAATGAAAGCATGGGTCCAGGGGAACTGATTTGCAAACTATATCCACAAGTGTATGCAAAGTCTTGGCCAAAGAGTGTTGAGCAAGTTAATAATACCTTTGGGCAAATGAGGTGAAGATAAAGTTGAGTAAGTTCAAAGATTTTTTTTTTTTTAAGTTGTAGGTAATAGCAGCAGACAGCGAATAAGGAATTTTCTATCTAGAGTCATTTAAAAGATTGAAGTCCAGAAATCAGTTTGATGGGAGTACTGAGAAATTGGAAAGTGTTGGTATAACAGTGGACTTATCCCAGAAGGATGGTGAGGGTGGTGAAGAGAGGAACTAACGTGATACTTAGAAGTGAGCAAGGTTCAGAGCGATTATTTTCTAACATTGTATTAAAGGTAAATGGAAGAAGAGTAATCTGGAGATAGCTAGGGTTTGTTTGAGAAAAGGAGGAGATCAGAGAAGAAGGTGTACAGGCATTTTAAAGTGTGAGATTAAATGCTCAGAATGGAAAATTCTCTTGAAATCTCAGAAAATCCAAGATCAGGGCACTATCAGATTCAGTGTCTGATGAAAACTTGCTTCCTGGTTCATAGACAGCTGTCTTCTTGGTGTGTCCTCATTGTTAGGGTCTAGGAAGCTCACTGGACCCTCTTTTATGAGGGCACTAATCCCCTTAAGGAGGGCAGCACCCTCATGATCTAATCACCCTCAAAGTCTCACTTCCTGATGTTATCACATGGAGGATTAGGATTTTAACAAAAGAATTTAAGAGGGGAGGTCCAAGCATTCATTCTATGGCAATGTTTAGTCATGACAACTTTCCTATTTCTTAAGTTCTAATTTTTGAAATGACCACAGGAAGTCTAGGGGAAGTATAGTTTATACTTCCCATTTTTAGATAAGGTGAATTCACTTAAGTATTTACTTATTTTAGGACATCTTTGGAGAATCAACTGTTAACCAGTTATTTTGATAAGCCCTGTGCTATAAATCAGGTTCACATAGATAAACAAAACTTTATCTTTTCCCTCAATGAACTTTAAGTCTTTGCTGGAGAAAACACTTAAGCAGACTCTTATAATAAAATACTCTAATTATAGCCAAACCTTATGATGGCCTTTTCTCCAGATTGTATTTATTTCTTAAGTTTTAGAGTGAATAAAGTCTTTGCCAAAGTATTTCTTATTCTCACTGGCTTTTTGATTGCTTTACAATTTTGACATTTTTCACATATATTGAATTCGTTGTTCTGGCTCTTATTAGAAATGATGCAAACCTCCCAATTCCAATCACCTCGTTATTGAACAAATAACATTAAAATCATAATCCAGTTCAAAAATTTATTTTGTGTGAGACGTATTTACTTATCAGATTCTTTAATGAGGCCCAACCAGCTCTTTTGAGTGAAAACTAAACTCAGTGATTCACATTTCCCAGGCAGACCTTCAATCTAAATGATTTTGAGTCATATTTGAGGTCACTTTGTTGTTACCATTGTACTTAATCTTCCCAGCATCTCATCGTTATTGCCAGAAAACTTTGGTGTGCAGCCTGCATGTAATCAGGGACAGACAACTGCAGCATAGACTACCTTAACTGAATTAAAATGAGGCAGTGCAGTGCAATATGCAGACTTATGCATGACAGTCATACTCAACTTTACACAAAATGCCCAAATAGTCTTCTATATTTTGCGGTACAAATACATAACATATGCATGACGTATCTATACTTATCCTGTTGTATATAAATGAATGTTTTTGTATGAGTCTACCTGACTGTATTTAATATTCTGTTGGAGTGTAGGGAAACAAAACAAGTGTGTGTGTGTATGTGAATGTGTGTGTGGAGAGGGTGGGGGGGGTGATGTTTAAGGTTACAATAAAATTTTTTTAAATTATATAATATACCATAAGAGCTATATAATCCATATTTTTCATACATATGAGTGTTTAAAATTAGTCTCAGTATTAACATTCAGTTAGCATTAAATGAATTTCTGAGAGTATTCATTTGAATCAAAATATAGCTGTTGTGTGATTATCTTGAAGCATGGACTTAGAACTACAGTGAAATAAGTAAAATGAAGCTTCTGTATAAAGGTTATATTCTAATCTATAAATTCAAGTCTATACCCTTTCATGTAAAAAACATTTTTTTCATTAACAAAGGTGTGCTTTTACACACATATTTACAGTTTTCATTTTTCTTCTGTTTGACTTCCTACATTGCCCAAATTTTAATTGTTGTATTTTTCAAATGAAATTGTGACAGTGGTCAAAGTCTACTTTGATTTCACAAAATTTAATGCAATTCAGAGAACAATAGATTCTTTCTGATGTAAAATTCGTAGTTGTCATGTTGCTAGTGTGCTGTTTGTGACCAGAATGCAAAGTAGTTTTAATCCATACATCCTTTTTTCTGTGCTGGGATGCCTGCCAAAACTATGTCTACGATTAACTTTTGAGGTTGTCAGCTCAAAACAAATGTAGGGGCAGAAGAATATAGGACAGTGGATTTGTATTTAATGCATTTTTAACAATAGTGCTAGCTTTCAGAATTAGAAAACAAATAATTATCTTCCTCAATTAAAACTTCCTGGCATCATGTTTGCGGTTTTAAACTGTCCTGTTTTTAATTGAAATCTTCAATAAATTTCATGTAAAACTGATGGTATTTTTTTAAAATCTGTTAGACGTTATGTTACATAATTATTCATGGTATTAGAATTTGTAAAATGCTCCAGTTTTTAGCAGGAGGTAAAATTCAGCAACATTTACGAGCACTTGTTAACTGATTTCCCTTAATTCTTTGGATGATTAGTTAAAACAACTTTCGGATTGAAAATAGAATTAAAATCAAGCATTGACTTCGTCTCTCTGGGTTTCAATATCTTCATCTATGTAATTTCAGTATACCTTGGTTCCTGCTTTGAGCTATTCAAATGAATAGGCATGAATAAGAATGGAAGGTAAGAAAATTCACACTTAATGAGCACTACCAACTCTGTCCTACAAGCACCAGTTGTGTTAGACATTTTGAATGAAACCTCGTAGAAAATCTATGAAGGCTTTCGTTTCATATAAATCACCCATTAAGAAACTTACTCTCAGAGAAGGTAAATCATTTGACCAGGATTGTCCAATTGATGAGTGAAGAATCTGGAATTCAGAAACCGTGATTTTCTACTTTTAAAGTCCTTGTTCATAGGACTGCGCATAAACTTGACTCTTTGTACCAATGACTTCAACTCTCATATCCTACCACCCTCATGATCATGGAGGCAAGGGTGTGAGTGATATTGAATATCTGGAAGAAAGTCCATGAAAATATTATCAAGTTTTTTGAACATTTACTATCCCAGACACTGTGCTAAGCATTCGGCATATATTATCTTGCTTGAGCCTAAGCATAACTTTATAAGGTAAATACTGTTATTCTGAGCCATGTTACAGATGATGAAAGCAATGCTCAGAAACTTTACCTCACTTTTCTGAGTTTCAGGACAAAGCAGCCTGACTTCAAAGGGCCTATCTTTGACCACTACTGTGTTATTATTCTATTGCTGCTGTAACAAATTAGTATAAAATTAGTGACATAAAAGATACTAGTTTATTATATCACTGTTCTAGAAGTTAGGAGTCTCACTGGGCTGAAATCAGGATGTTGATGGGGCTGTGTTCTTTTTTAAAAAAAAATTTATTGGAGTATAGTTGACTTACAATGTTGTATTAGCTTCACGTGTACAATGTGAATCATTTATACATATACATATATCTGTCATTTTTTCTCATGTAGGTTATTATAGAATATTGAGTAGATTTCTTTGTGCTATACTGCAAGTCCTTGTTATTATCTATTTTATATACAGTAGTATGTATGTGTTAATCCCATCCTCCTGAGTTATCTTTCCCCTCTACCTTTCCCCTCTAGTAACCATAAATTTGGTTTTAAAATCTATGAATTTGTTTTTTTTAATAAATAAGTTCTTTTATTTTTTTTTAGATTCCACATATAAGTGATGTCATATGATATTTGTCTTACTTCACATAGTGGGATAATCTCTAAATCCATCCATGTTGCTGCAAATGGCATTATTTTGTTCTTTTTTCAATTTTTTTTTTTAATGGCTGAGTACTGTCCCATTTTATGCATGTGTCACATCTTCTTTCTTGAGGGTCTAACTGAGAGTCCTTTCCCAGTTCCTAAAGGTCATCTACAGTTCCTTGGCTCACGGCTCTTCCTTCATCCTCAAAGCCAGCAGTGTAGGGTTTTCAATTATCTCTCTCTCTGTCATCTCATCTTCTTCTATCACATCTCCATCTGAATCTGTCTACCTTTTCTCATCTTCTTCTATCACATCTCCATCTGAATCTGTCTACCTTTTCTTTATAAGGGCCCTTGCCATCGTAATGAGCCTGCAAAGCTCTCTCCTCATCTTAAGATTCTTGATCATTTCTGCAAAGTCTCCTTTGCCATGTCAAGGAACATTCACAGGTTCTGGGATTAAGATGTGGACATGTTCCAGGGGCATCATTCTTTCTATCACAAGTATATTCCACCAACTGACTCTTGGCAATGCATTTTCTTTCAGCACGTGCGCTATTGAAAGAGATAAGTTGATGAATGTTTTATTCTCTGTGAGGAACTCAAAAGGGATGATTCATTATTAATTGCTTAGTCAGACAAATGGTAGTATGTTCAAACTCAGCAACTAACATTGTTTACAAGTTAAATAATACGGAAGTAAATTGATGTAGTGGACTTTAAAAGCTGTATAAATTGTATGACAAGGAACTCATCACAATATTTTTAATTTATATTAATACATTTATGAATTTGACAGTCTAAGAAGATAATGACCAAGATTAAAGTGGATAAAGTCTTTTTTTCAATGTTTCATGGAATGAAAAACACCTACATTAAGTAATATTTAATTGCCTAACTTATTCTTTGTAATTTTTTTTCAATCTGTGTTCCTATTTGATTCCACATTAATCTTGGAGGTAATAGAACTGATGCTTTTAAAACAGCTTGATAAACATAATTCTCTTTTTTAAGGCCTGGTAACTAAGATGTATCATTGATTTTGCAATTTTTTTCTACCATTTTAAAATTTGAATTTGCTATTTGATGTTGAGTCAATTCATAACCTGCTGTAATAATTTTTAGAGATTGGCTAGTGTATTAATCCTCATAAACAAAATGTCATCCATGAGATGTGGGGAGTTTTGGTAAATTCCCTAAAGTCATACAACTGATTAGTAATAGAACCTGGCCTGCTTCCTGGGTCATGGGACTCCTGCTCCAAAGGAACTGTGTCTGGGTCCACAAAAGTATTGATGAGTTTGTGCCTCATAACCAATAACCATTAATTTACCTTATGAAAAATGTAGCATTGTATCTCGGACTAGTCTATTGTTTGAAGAACGCCAAGGCACATGTGGTTTGACAGACTTCAATATCGAAGAGATATTTTTAAGCTTAACAGAGATTGTCCCTCAGCGTCTTTGATGTGATATTGATGTGCTAGTGAACATACTAGGAAAAATACCTATCTTCTTTGAGTAAAATTTTAAAATTATTTCTTATAAATCCAGTTCCATTCTGAATAACTCCATAGATAGTTTTCCTGAGGAAGTGATTTCCGCATAGTAGCAGCATGCTATAGTCAGTGATTATAGAAAAGAAAATAAAGCTACAGGGGTTAAAATAGTTTATTTATCATTTAGTAAATAAATGAAATTACAAGCTATGTTTACCTAAGAACAATATGTAAAATAGCTATTTTAAAATTTTTAAGTTTTCCGTGAGATTTCCTTTGCCATGTGGGCTAATCAGTCCCTATGAGTCCTTTCTTCAGAAAAAGCACTGGCATTTGTCTATAAATTACAGAGTGGCTATACATTAACACTAGAAAATGTATTGTAATTGCCCGAAACACCATCAGCAAATAATCCTAATGTCTATGTTAGCTCGGTTTGAAAAGAAAAATATGTGTTGACATACAGCAAATCAAAATAAGTGTCTCAGTGTTTTCCCATCTACATTCTTCATTTTGCTTTAATTCTAAAACATAGATTCATTCTCAGTGGTTTTTAAGGAAAATAATTATAGTGCATTATGAATCTATAACAAACTGCTGTTTTGCGGAAGTGTTCAAGTACTAATTTACTCAAACAATAGACTAGCCAGAGACATAATGCTACCTTTTTCATAAGGTAAATTAATGGGTATTGGTTATGAGGCACAAACTTACCAGTACTTTTGTGTGACCTGAATCTCTTTTTCATAAAATGTATTTATAAATTTATGCAAACACCTTGGCGAAATGCTATTGGGTTTTGTTTCTGGTAGTAAGTCAAATTTCAAAGAGCACATCATTTCAGGTTTTTACACAAAATTCATATTGTTTTCACATTGTGTTCATGGACATGGGGTGATAAAGTGTTCAGTGACTGACTATTGCTGAAATCATGGTGTCTAAAAATGTTTGCTTTTCTTAGATAGGGAATGATATTGATTATAAAACATATTTTTCAGTGATTGTCCTTTTTTTTTTTCCTATCCTTTTGTATGTCGTTATTCTCCTAAAAGCTACTAATCCAGTTAAGGGTTTCCAAGAAGACAAAAGATTCTGCGGATGTTATTTAAACTCTTCAATATGAGTGATACTCAATGATTTATAATTGATTATTAACTTAAAGTTGTTTCTATTTGATGTAATTCTTAAGAATGCAAGGCATTTATTGTATTTATAGGCTCTATATTAGAGTACATGTTTAGTAAGTGACTACAGATAAGCAGTAATTTGCTTATTTTCAGCCTAAGACTAATTGTTAGGGTTCTATGCTCGCCATAAATGAAAGCATAATGTAACATTATAGAGATATTCCTGGAATTCAGATTTTGATAATTAAAATATCCAAAGCCTAAAAGTGGGATGGGTGGAGAAAAATAATTTTGGTTTGAATGGACCGAATCATTTTGACGTATATTTCCTTTATACACCATATGTTTAAAGTTGATATTTTATATTTACTTGATTAAAATTGGAAACTATGGAGTAGAAGGATTCAATTTTTTTATAAATTTGATAGTGTGATAGCAGACATTTTCTGTTTCAGAGAGAATGCCCCTTTTAATTACATATTAATGCAGATAATATCATTTGTTTTGAAATATCTTATTAAATTAACTCTTCTGCTTCATCTGCTCAAGAGATTTTGAAAAATGGCAGAAAAAGATATTGAAGATGTTCTCTTTTCTAGCCTTTATTTGTAGTTTACTTTGAGTTGCTTCAAACCTGTATCCACATGGATACTAGTTGGATTCATTTCTGACAGAAACTCCCTCCTGCTGCTAGTTTTAAATTACCAATAGCCATGATCCAAATCTGAACATGTTTTAATGACTGGCAGTATTGATTCTTATTGAGATACAGAGATTAAGAAACAAATTACTAGGCCTACTAAGAATGGTTTTGTCATATCTCCCCCAAAGAATATATTTAAATCTATAGAAATACTGTAGCTTAAACTTTCATATACAAAAGAAAAATCCATAGTTAATTAGCTATTTAATTGGTTTGATTCTCCAAAAGATATAAAAACTATAAATTATTCTTTGCTAAAAACCCAAATCCTGATTTTCTACTGTCACTCTGGAAATTTACTGATTTATTTAATCCCATTTTGACTGTCAACTGAATGCACAGTCAGTCTTCATGCTCTGCAGGTTTCAATTAGGATGGCTCCGCATAGGGAAAACTCAAACAAGGCAGAACCTCTTTCTTCTACCAGAAGACGTTCTTTCAATATACTTCATCTTGGAATGGAAATGGGACCATTCACCTTTGCAACCACACCACCCAGGGATGCAGCTTTTGGTCAGAGAAACTAAGTCCTATAACTATGAAGTTTGTTCATCCCATTAATAATCTCCATAGATAAATACATATCCTTCACTTATCCTTTACAGTTTCCGACACTTCAGTTAATTAAGAAAGTAAATGTAACAGGTGCATTAATATAAATTTGTTCTTTGACAATAGTGGATTAATAAGGGCTATCTTTTTCAGAGGGAGCAGCAAATCTTGTCAAAAAAATAATGAAACTCGAGGGGGAAAAAGCAGGACTATATTCAAATGTATGCATATTTTAAATTAATATTTTAATAATCATTTTGATTTTTGATGTGTGAAAACATTAAAAATTAAAATGAGAACATTTTCTCAGCAATCCCATAAACTTGCTGCTTTGGACGTATGCAAATCACTGACGTTGCCAGAGGGTCACTTCTGTGATTCTCTCTCAAGTGCAGCACTAAAAACGTTAGGATTGCTTGTTGATATCTAATCCTCAGTTAACATCATAAATCAGCACTTGTCAGATCAGGGAAGCATATTAACTAGAGTTATTATATTTCAAAACAGTTAGGAGTATTTTTTATTCTGACAGCTTCCTAGAGAGGGGACTCTGTGATGAGTGTCTGCAGATATTTCACACCGGTAAGGAGGCTACACATTGCCAGTTATTACTGTTAAGGGCAACCTTAGTGCGACATCGTAATTCTCTTGCAGTCCTGCATTTTAATTCTTGTCACACCACAACGTTATTTACTCCCTTTACCAAGCCAACAGCTGCCAGCCAAGTACATTTTTATAGACTTATAGAATTTAAGGAAGGGTGAGGGGGGGCTATGCAGGATATCTTATCTGAATCTTTATTTTCCTGGTGAAGATACTGATGCCTTTTTATCACAGGGGACTTACTATGCTCTGGCCCAGAGAAAGTGTTTAACTTGCTGATTTAAAATCACACAACTGATTTGTTTTACTCTGACATCCTGTTCATTCATTCTCCCTGTCTCTTTGTCTCTCTTTCTGTCTCGATTTACTGTGTTAGCTTCACACACACACAAATTTACTTTTCTGGTCTCAATGTATTGTTTTGCTTTAAACCAATGGAAGCATCTACTGTGGAAGTACTGCATGATTCTGCAGTATCTCACAAAGATAATGTAATTTTTTCAGGCTAAAAAAACCCCATAAAGATAAGAAACATGACATTTTCAATTGAAAATGGGTTTTCTGATAGGCTTACATTTGCAAAGGGCCATAAGAGTAACAGAGAACCAATGAAGACCACAAAACAATGTTCTTTTTCTATAAGAATATTATAAAACTGTAACAGCCAAGAATAAGATGAGGCTTTTGGAAAATGTTGACAACAATAAAAAATAACATGTGGAAACCTTTGTGTAATGTGAAAACATGCTCTTACCCATGAATTTGGTAAATCTTTGAAAAAAAATAAACAACTCTATGGTTTGCTAATATCAAAGAGAAGGTGGGTCCATAATTCTTTGTCAATTCTATGAGAATAATTTTCAGATGAGATAGTTCAGGAGCACCGAAAGTAGAGTTAGTGAGGAGTCTTTAGGAAAATAACATTCTCTTCTAAGTAGTTTTCATCTTCCTTATTCCAAGTAGATTATATCACAAAGTACTACCTGAACCTAGGTAAGGACATTTCAGTATAAAATCTTTGAAGTGGCAAAAAACAGATTGGTGTTGCTGTAAATACGTCAACTTCTAAGTTTTTCACAAAGTACATCCAGCATAGTATAGATATAGATTTGTGAACTTGACTGATCCTGAGAAAGGCTTCAGAATATATTAGAGAGTATACGTGTGTGTGTGTGTGTGTGTGTGTGTGTGTACTAATAAACACATAAGATGCAAGAGGATGAAGAAGTGATTGTTCAAATCTTGCTAAAATTTGTGGCTGCTCATTGGAATAATCCATAGGGAAATTCAATAAACCTGGTATATCTGAATTTGAGCTCAGCATTTATTAGACACATTATGGGTAATGTGGAGGAATGTGTACAGGATAACAGGTTAAATGATTATATTAACTTTTACCAGTTTTACTAACAGTTCTATATTTTTCTTAAGTAATACCACATACAAAAGGTAAAGATTATGCTACCTAAACAGAATTAAGAATATAAAATTTAGAGGGTTTCTAAAGATTGTTTGGTCTGACTGTACATAAATAGATTGCTGTGTGGGTTAAAGAAATGTACATCTTTCCTCACTTTCTGGGGCAAGCAATTTATATTTCTAGGAATTGATCTAACAGAGAGGTAAGAGTCATGTTTCTAAAGTTAGAAAAGTGTTAATATGCAAAAAACTCAGGGATTCTTCTTTTCATGTATCTTAAATTCTTTGAGCTTGAATTTTCCATGTATAAATGAGGAATGTGCCAACTAAAAAATGAAGTGTGAATTACTCTTTTCATACCCTTCATTTCCCATAGCAACTGTTATACAAGGTTGATGTTAGGCATCTGAAATGGACTAGTGGTTCTAAAATAATGAAGAACAGAGTTGGCTAGGTAAACAAAAATGCAGGATTTAATAGAAATCTTATTTTCTGAAAGAGATGTCCTTGATCAGGAGGTTTAAATAACAACACACATTTTTTTAGAGGACACATTACTATATGTTATCTCTTTGAATGTGTTATTAAGATGTCCAGAGAAACAAAATACAATGCTTGAAATCCCAACATCAATGTCTATTTTCAACTTTATGGTAGCTTGTACTGTCAACATAATTTACCCATCATTTGGGCTTATTAAATCATTAGACTAAGACATGGGAGATGTTCTTTTTTGTTAAAAGATACTTGAGGCACATTAAAAATTTTAAGAGTTGCTTAGACATTGGTTTAAACAGGGCAGCAGCCAAAGCTAGAGTGGTTGGGAGCACTCCTAACCTAATAGGAGCTAAAGGAGGGTTTTTTGTAGAAAAGATGCAGAAGCAAAACAAGGAAATTATTTTATTGGCCATAGCTTGAACAGTTGCCTTCTTTGGGAAAGCCCCATTGGCTGTTGTGATTGGTTGGTCTTATATTTCCTTTTCTGGGATTTGGGTTCATTGATTCTGGCTTTGGTTTTGGCTTGCTGAGCAGGCTACAAAACATGAGAGCTACTTCAGTCTGCTGGCCTTCTTGTTTAATTATTTTAACAGTTAAAAAACACATCCATTTGGAACTAATTTATAAATGTGAACTGTAGCCATGTAAACATTTGTATATAACAGTATAGACAGATGTAAGGGATCTTAAATTATTCCTTTCCCTGCTCCACGCACTCTGCAGAGGACTATGTTTAATCCCACGCTGTTATCACAAACAGTAATTGGGTCTGTATAGGAGATGTAGTTCCATGGTTAAGAACCGGAGCTCTGGACAATAAAGCTAATATAGAATTCTAGTAACATAGGGTAGAATCAAATCAAAGATGAATAATCATCTGTGAAATAAGGATAATTATAATATCTATCCCATGGGATATTTTCCACAGTTAATTGAGATAATATAGATAAATTGGATAGCACCATATCTGATACTTAGGTTTTCTACATCATAGATAGTTATATCTCATGATACTATTCTGTATGTCTGTCTTCTATGGGAAACTGAACTCCCTGATGGTGAGGAAAACGTCCTTACATGTCTTTATACACTTTAGTGCTATCCTAATGTCAAGGGAATAGCGGAGGATTACTATTTTGATTGTCGTTATATACATAGTTTATCTTTTTATTTTTTTATTTTTTTTTTAATCTTTTTATAGGCACACCCATGGCATATGGAAGTTCCCAGGCTAGGGGTTGAATCAGAGCTGTAGATGCTGGCCTATGTCACAGCAACACCAGATCTGAGCCACGTCTCCAACCTATACCACAGCTCACAGCAATGCCGGGTTCTTAACCCATGGAGTGAGGCCAGAGATGGAGCCCGCACCCTCATGGATACTTGTCAGATTTGTTTCCACTGAGTCACTGATGGGAACACCCATTATATACTTAATTTTAAAAGAATTTTCTTGAATTTAGATGGCCTCTTTATAGGTGTTTATAATGCAATTGTAGTCTCTTTTCACAAATCCAAACATTAAATCTTGGATTTTCTCAAGGGAATTATATATAATTAATTATGCATTACATATATGTAGATATAGATATAGATATATAGATTATATGTGAGATCATATAGATGATTGCACATATAAATACAAAAATATAATTATAAATTATGTATATATGATTAAATGGAGAAAATATATAAATAAATTTTCTCCTAAAGCAGCTTTTAAAATAACTTCTTACTCCTGTGAACCCTTATTAGCATACTGCCATTTGTTATTGCATAGATTTTTTTCTTAGCAACTATTTCTGCTTCATCTCCTGGGGTAGATTTTCTTTCTAGCACCTAAAAGTGCTTGTAGCTCATTTCTCAGTTCCATGTCTGCATTGACATTGCAGTTCAGGGAAACTTTATTGATTTTTTTTTCCAGTTTGATTACAGGCAATATCTACAAGGGCATAAGCAAAGTAAAGATACTAAACTGTACAAAGAAGAATATATGAGGGAAAACTACAAGCAACAAATAATAATTACACTTCTAAGAAAAATTAATAATTAGTTTGTTAGAGTGAAAACTTTTTCTCTAAGTGCTATTTATTTAGTGATTTTCCTCTTCCTAATTTATGCATCTGCTTTATTTTATGAAAGTCATCTCTAAAAGAATAAATTTAGTATATGCTGCTAGCACATATTACAACTTCCTAAATACTATTTGAAAAGAAAAAGTATCTGCCTAAATTTATATAGACACATTATGAAACAACTTAAAGCCTTTCTTAGAAATGGTTTGTGATATGTGATTCTGTAGAGGTTAGAGAAGGTATGCAACTAATAATGAAATAGATTAGTTAGGTTTGCTTTAAATGATAATGGTTATATACTTTAAAATGCACTAAAGACATTTCAGTTTTTACTGGTGTATTGAAGACAATTCCTGTAATTCTTCAGTGATTTTTTTTGACGTGATTAAGTGAATTTTGGCTAAATACATAGTTTTTGAAGTAATAATTATTTGAAAAATAGAAAAATATGCTTGAAAACAGAATTAGTTTTGCTAATGTGTTGCCATTTGATTCTAAGTATTCATTAACCAGGAGGTGGCTAATGAGCAGATGTTTAATGAGCAACAAAAATGAGTAGACAGGATTGTTTGCTTGTTTATTTCATACTGACTAAAGGTATAGATGTGGTTGATGAGACAAAACAACTAAAAAGTATCTAATTTGATGGGACTTAATGGAAATACGTTATAATAATAGAATTGAATATGGTGAGGAAGCTTACATTAAGTATTTTAGAAAAAAATTGTAATTTTGGAGTTCCCTCTGTGGTGCAGTGTATTAAGAATCTGACTATAGCAGCTCGGGTCACTGCAAAGATGTGAATTTAATCCCTGGCTTGATGCAGTGAATTAAAGGATCTGGCATTGCCACTGTTGTGGCGTAGGTTGCAGCTACAGCTGGAATTGAATCCCTGGCCTGAGAACTTCCATGGGCCTCCAGTGTGGCCAATAAAGAAATATTTATACAAATGTAGAGATAAATCAGAGTGATACACAAATAGCAGCAATAAAGTTATTGAAACAAATGCCACTAATATATTTAATATATTTTTCAATTTTTAATCCTCATTTGTACCTCATTACCATACTAATGGCTATTTTGCTGCTCGTGTACTAGGTTAGGAAATTTTGTGGCTTTTTGTTTTGGTTTTCAATTTCTCTATAATCATGAATTCTTCCATCTTGGGTTCAATTTTACTGACCTGAGTTTTCTTCTATACTGTACATCTCTCATGATCACAAAACATTAGACAATTTATATATATCTTTAATAATAAAACATTTGGAAATATTTTGAATGAGTTTGCTTTATATTAAGGGGGAAATGGCAGTTTTCAAATGCCTTTTCCATTTGAAAGTACTGTTTCTTCACTTTCTTTTTTTGACCTGTTGTTTAAAACTAATTTTCAGATAAGAGAATTCTTATATTTTGGTCTAAGTGAAAATTTTCAAAGAAGCAAGGTGTTTGGCTTCTACCTTAATAAAAGTTTTTACAAGTCCTCTTGTGCAATTGTATTCCATTTATGGGCCCTTAAGCACTACATTTTATTAATTATATGTTTTAATTTTACTTATTTCTCTGTGATTTTCACCAAAGTAGAAATCACAGCTTTTTTTCTGAATTTTACCTTACGTGAGCTAGTGAAATCAGATAGTTATCCTTTACCCCCCGCCCCCCGCATCTAAATACAGAACCCCTATTGGGAGTAATGGAGTTGAATTAATCATAGTTTATTCCATAATTTATCTCTACAGTCATTGAGGAAATTGTGCTGTATTGGGTTTATATTTTCCTTTATCTTTACATTTATATGCTGTTGCAGCTAAACTGTACAGATTAAATAGCCTATAATGATCGAATTTGAACGTAATTTTTCATGTCCATAAAATAGCACTACATTAGGCTTCTAATTACATGTTTGATTCTTTTTAATGGATTCCTAATTGATGGCAAAGACCCTTATGAATTGCCTAATAAAAAGAGCATGAGAATTGGAATCACCCACTGAGTGTCAGACCCACTTCTTTCTCTGCAGGTTACCATAAGGAATTTGTATGCCAAGGTTTTCATTTACTATTATTATTACTGTTACATAGATTAGTATATTTGTGGGCTTCTGAAAACGCTCATAGTATGCAAGCAGAAATTTTATCATTGCGGTAGGGACATTTGAAGACAACGCGCTCCATCCACACAGTAATCCTACAATGTGCCTCTGTTAAAGTAACTGATCAAATGGCCACTAATTAGAACTTGTGAAATTTGGAAGTTTATACAGTTCACATTAAGTATTCTAAAATGCAAAGGTGGCTTTATTCCTCGTGAATCCATTTTAATATGATCTACTCCTTAATTTGTATTTCACAAAAACTCTCCCAATTTATAAGAGATTTAAAAAAGTGAAAGGCATAAATTCCCTTAAGTATACACTGGAGAAACAATCATTTTAAAATCTATTTAGTGTAATTATAACAAAACTTCCTTTTAGCAGGAGTTAAGTCCAAGATTATATACCACTCATATGACTTTTGTTTGTTTTTTGTTTTGTTTTGTTTTTTTTAATTGGGGGGGTTAAAGACATTATGAGTGTTGACAGAACTCTCATGTCTCAAGACCACCATTTTGGTCAAAACAAAGCTGATGCATTGGGTTCCATATTGCTTGCTGTTTTCTATATTGACCTCTTTTGATTCCTTATTTTTTCTCAGCATTATGTAATGCCAACTCCATTTAGTATTGTTCTTCAGTTTTGAATGTATAACATTTTTGTTTGTCCTACCAGAATTAAAAATGTCAGAAGTCAGAAACTATGTCTTATTTGTTTTTGGATTTCCCAAAAGTCCCATCATTAGTTTAGCAAAGGGCCTGAACTTTTTGTGTTAGGGTTATTACTTTCTAGTGCTATACTCTCTTGGTCTGGGAAATGCAAATGAATTTAGTGCCTAAATCTCTGTGTGACTGTGAGAGTTAAATGAATTAATCCTCCAAAGTCAGTGCTTGGCACTTATAGACAAAAGAAGGCAAACTATTGTTAGTTATCATAAGTAGTCTTTTCCTGAGGTTTAGGAAACTTGATAGAGGTATAAAAATTAATTTATCTATGGAGATTGTTCAATATTTCCTTGGTAACATTTTGACAATTTCTTTTCATGAAGATACTTTAAACTTGCCACTTGTAGACCAAGGAGCCTGGTTGCTTGGTGTCCATTGTGATGTATGGCACAGATGAAAAGGGCATCTGTACAGGCTTCAGAGAGGGCTGTTAATCACACATTTCAGTCTCTTCAGGAATCGCTTTAGTTCTAGATGGTCTCATGCATCTCAGAAAAATTCTAAAGCACCCTTCTAACTCCTGAGCTCCCTATGGGTTGGCTCCCTGAGGGTGTCATTGGATCTCTTGCGGTTCAATTTCTCTGTCTTCCCAGTCCTGCATCTTTCCATCCCCTTTCAAAGGCATTGGGATCCTAAGAGCACTGCATAATAAATATCCTACATGCTAAATCACCTCAGAGGCTGTTTCCAGGAAACCCAGCCTGGGAGACTAATATACCCCTCTAGCTTTTCATATAGTGGGTGTTTGATAAATGGATTTCATATTGAGCTGAAGAATGAACTAGAAAAACTCCATCTGACAATCCAAATTATTTGCAACTCAGGTTTCCTAGGCTGTATTAAGATGGGGATGAAATTCGTCATAATAGGTGTTTTGGCTCAGCATTATCGCTTTGGCATGGAGGCCATTGCTGTTGCGTGAAGGGGCAGGCAGAATGTTTCTGTAATTGTGTAACATTTGCTATTTCACACTTTCCGAGTTGCACACTCCTGTTCTTCCAAGCCAACTTTATGGATTCTCACAGCAGTGTGGGACTATCCTTACCTCGGTTACTGCAGAACAATTGCTAACTGGTTTCCAGTTTTGCTGCTCTCCATGGCTAAGGTCTCTATGTAAAAGAAGTAGCAGCTCAGCTAATCAACTGTGAAGCAGTTGATTTGTCCATCACTATTACTGCTGATACCAGTTTAAATTCTCCAATGGAAGGACAGACTCTTTCAGCCATGATCTGAGTAAATCTGTAACTGGGGACTCAACTGCATGATGTCTTTTTCTTCAATGCATTCCAGAGATTTTAGCATAGGTTCTGTTTCAAGTGTGATTTGTAGCACATGGTAAAGATTCTATGGGGCTTATGATGGACAAGAGTGTAAGGCATTGTCCAAACACTGAGCATTGAAAATCATCCCTTCCCTTAAATCCAGAAACTCCATCTTCCTTAGAATGAATTCTTTCTCCAGAAGACTCTCAGTCCCTTAGGCATATAGACCTCTGGTGGCCCACACTGTAATCCTGCCAACCAGACAAGTTCAGACAGGTTAGAAACCTTATAAGGAACTCAGTTTAGGCTCCAGCTGGGTTTGCATTATAATTATAACTCTTGGACTTTTAAGGAAATTTAGAGAAAATAAAGAGTTCATAAGCCTGAAAATAGTCAATTCTAAGGTTTTATTGTGTGTGCCTTTGTTTGTATTTTGACATGCTTTATTGTTCTCATTACCACTTAAGGATTTGTATATATAATTTATTTTATGAAGAGCAGACTACTATTTACTAATAGTAGTAAAAATAGGATTTTTGTGTGTCTGCGTTCAATTGGGAAGATGTTGAGAACCAATTATATTAATTCTATAAAATTAACAAATTATATTTATAGACTTCTTTAAAGTTTAAAAATTTATTTCTGAGTACTTATAGGATGACTATACATTTAAATGTTGAAAGGGAAAATGAGTTTGCAATTTAAAAGTTGAAGATAGGTATGGGAATATGGTTGGTAACTTTTACCCATTCTTTCTTATTCTTCATTTCCAATAATATTTTATCTTGAAAACTTCCATGTATTTTATTACATGAATGTGGCATATTATTTTGTACTTATTTATATTAAAATACTTGCCTTTTTGTTAAAATTCTGATGAAACTCATCCATGAAGCATATGGACAAGATAGCATTTTAAATAGTTAACTTTTATTAATTTTATATTTTTATATATTTTTACCTACTTAAATTTTCAGAAGCCTAGAGAGCAACCTTATAGATGACATTTATTTTCAAAAAATCTATTGTTTTTTCTAACTTCAATTTTTGTTATTTATTTGCATGTTATATTATTTTATGAAATGTATTAATTTCCATATATACGCTTATGTTCCTTTATATCATTCCCGTGCTGTACATTTGTCTCTATTTTCATCATAAATATATTAATTTTAAAAATACCTAGCTTTTATTATTTAAAATTTTTATTGAAGAATAGTTGAGTTCCCATTGTAGATCGGCAGTAATGAACCCAACTAGTATCCATGAGCATATGGGTCTGATCCCTGGCCTCTCTCAGTGGGTTAAGGATATGGCATTGTCGTGAGCTGTGGTATAGGTCACAGATGCAGCTTGGATCCAGCATTGCTGTGGCTGCGACATAGGCCAGCAGCTATAACTCCAATTTGACCCTATATGCTGCAGGTGTGGCCCTAAAAAAAAAAAAAAGTAGATTTACAAAATTATACTATTTCAGGTATGGAATATGGTAATTCAATATTTTTATTGAATAATACATTTAAAGTTTTTATCAAGTAATGGCTATATTTATCCCCTTTCTATCTTTTTGTGATTTTGTTTTCTGTTTAATTTTTTCATAGTCCTCTCTTAAATTTGTTTAAATTTATTTCATCCCTCACTATCTTGTTGTAAATGTTTATGAGTTTGTATATACACATATATGTATTCCTTTTTAATTATAAAACTTTTACTCTTGAAAATTCTTCTGAGTAAAATTGTAGTTCTTCCCATGGGTCAGAACTATTCCTTTTTTTCACCTCTGTATTTTTGTATAATTTGATATCTTAGTTTTGATTTCCATGTAGGTTTAGAAAATGATTCCTGGAAATACCAGTTACTCAGCTTAACCAAATAGCTAGAATGAAATTTTATATTTTCAATGGTTAGACCGAACAATTAGAAACTCAATTTTGATAAAATAAACACTATAAAGCACAGATTATTCCTACCTGGTCAAATGTCATTGCAGAAACCTTTTACCATTTTGTGACATTGCAAATCTGAATTAAAATTTTTGGGGTAATATACTAGGAGTCTAAGCATAAATACATAGTCATTGTTGAGTATACTTTAGTCAGCATTGCAATACTCTACAAGATGTATAGTAATCAGAGAGACAGTTTGCTTTAAAAATTTATTTCAACATTTTCGCTTTAATTTGAAGATCCTACTAATAATTTAATCCTTTAGTCTAACTTTATAGATTAAATGGTTAAGGTTATAACTTTGATTCAATACATGAAGATATACTATGCGTACACTAGCTCACGGAGTTTATAATAAAATTTAGAATCATGGTTTATAATCATAGACAGTACCTTTAAAGATATACTACCAAGGAGTAATTGTCTAAATATTGGTATTACACACATCATATTGAAATAAAATGCGTGTTAATACTTCAGATGTTCATTAATTATTTTAATGAATTATTAGACAATTTAACAGTTCCACCTGCAAGTATGTGCATGAATGAAATAAATATTGATGCTAAGTTTCAAAATATGGGAGAAAGTACTTTTTCCAGGCTAGTTTATAGCTGGTGACTCTTATGGTAGTAATTTCAAAAGCAAATAAATTGGTTCCAAAAGAATCATATTCAGCTCTGCTCTAAATTGTTAGGAGAGAAAATTAATTGAAAAATTGACTTCATATATTTTTGTAACAATTAATATACCTCAGCCTGTTAAATTTATATTCTGAATGCTTTTCCTGAAGAGAACTGTGAGTGTGAGAAAAGCATGAAAAAAGCCTAAAAGGTGCACCTTTAACTTCTCACATACATCTCTGCTAGTCCTGAGGAAATAACCCATGATATTGTTACTTCCTCATAAATCTTTACTGTTAAACACTTTTCTTATAATGAAATTTCTTAAATGCAGAAATGAAATTTTTGCTTAAGTCCTTAAGTGAGGACCATTTTATTTATTTTGATATTTACAGGAAAGAATGTATGTCACAAATACTTTACAGAAAATAATATATAATATTAGCTGGAGGAATGAAGTACGTGTATGGTATTTCTTTATCTAACATCTCTTAATTTTTGGACAACCAGACTTCTTTGCTTGTTGAGTATTGGTATATATTTGATATTGCTGGATAAACTGAGAAAAGAGGTAAAAACAGAGATGCTGGTAAAATCAGTTAAATGACCTTCAGAGCGCTAGGCATTGATGATGTGATCATCCTTTGAAATCATTTGCCTCTGTATGTGTGTGTGTGTGTGTGTGTGTGTGTGTGTGTGTGTGTGTGTATGATTATACCCATCAAACTACTTGGAAGGATAGTTTGAGAATAACTTTACCATCTGCCTCGATTGGGCAAGATAGTATCCAGTCATGAACAGGAAACCGCATTGATGATTTCCTTTGCTAAAAATAATGATACTTTTAATATATTAATAAGACACTTTTTAGATAGAGGGTAGTGGAGAACCTGAAACACTCTGAGAGCAGTTCTGTCTGACCACTGTTCTTTTAGTCTGTGCTCATTTATTTGAGGTGTAATGAACTCTCAGAAGCATGAACAGTTCCTTAGTGATATATGAGTACAAAAGCATATCACATCTCAGAACAAAATGGAAAGCACTGGGGGAAGTGCTGGTAGAGGTTAATGGTTAGGAGAAGGCCCAGGAGCACCACACACGGGACTAGACAAATAACCTCATCCCTCTGTAGCTGTTATCTACACTTGCTAAGCCTTAATCTCCTCATTTGTAAAATCATAACAATCATGGGGGCTAATTCACAGACTTGATGTAAGAATTGAAAGAGAAAATCCCTGGTATTACAATGCCTGGTACCTCCCAGTCTAGATAATAATTGGCTTGGGTCACCATTGTTATCACATTTACATATATAGTACACATTTCCATGGGACTAAAATCCATTAAGATGAATAAAGATAAAATAGTGTAGCCATTCTTCTTTTTTAAAAAACACCTGTTCTTAAAGTATCTCATTTTAGCAATAGCTTGCTATCCAATAAACTGTTTTCTCTCTGGGGATAGAAATTCTAGCTTAAGTGTTTTCTTTGCACCGAATCAACTATTGTCTGTGCACATAGTAACAAGTCATTTGAGAACAAAAGCCAATGTGCATTTGTATATTAGAAATGGTGCAGAGTATTGACGGGATTCATTTTAAGAACTAAACATGGACTCAGATTGTCATGTTTATTCATGAAACTTTCCAGTCATATACACCTTGATTAACAACCTGTGTGGAATATCATTTTGAGCAAAAATGGCAAGAACATTGTGGAATTCCAATGGAAATTAATGAGGGAATCTATTTTATTTGCCTTTTCTTTTTTCTCTTTTTTTCCCCCTATGGTGTAATTTTTATTTTACGTATGTTTAATTATGTATCCCATTCTTCTAGCTCATTTATCGAGTTGAAAAAATTCCTCAAGAGACATACTAAAATAAATGGATAATTGCCAGTGGAGGGCCAAGAGACAAAGAAATGTGTCTCTTTTTCACCAAAGACCTATTGTTATGTCTCCTAAATGAAAAAAAAAAAATCACCTGAAAGACAAGGAAGGGGTCAGTCCAGGTTACTTAATTCACTGAATCCTTACTGAAACTCTGAATGTAGTTGCAATTTAAACATTTTAAAAACCAGAACAGGAGTTCCCATCATGGCTAAGTGGTTAGCGAATCTGACTAGGAACCAGGAGGTTGCGGGTTAGATCCCTGGCCTTGCTCAGTGGGTTAAGGATCCAGCGTTGCCGTGGTGTAGATTGCAGACACAGCTCTGATCCCGAATTGCTGTGGCTCTGGTAGGCCGGTGAAAACAGTTTCAATTAGACCCCTAGCCTGGGAACCTCCTTTTGCCGTGGGTGCAGCTCTAGAAAAGACAAAATAAATAAATAAAAATAAATAAATCGAGAATAAACAGAGGCAGATAAATATATCATAATGAAAAGGTCAAGGGGAACCTGTGGATTTGGAAAGGATATCCTTCAATAGTTAGAGCTGAAATCACGTAGGAGAAAAGGAATGAAACTGTTAACTCTTTGTACTATTTCTTTCTCCCCCGTCTATTTTTGGGGCATTATATTACCTCTTTAATAATATATTGGAATGGATATTTTTTATGCATTAACCCAACTGCTGTTTAAAAATACCTTTTTAATGAGAATATATTCAAAGAGCAAAATTTATAATATTAAACTTTAGCTTATCGTATTGAAGGGGAGATCCAGGTGTCTAAATTCAGATTTAAAAGCATACTTCTAGAAGGAATTAAAATGCTTCCTTTGTAAACACTGCAAATATTGCCTTTTAAACCTTGATGAAACTATTATAAAGAATTCACAGCAGCAATTACATGAAAGTTGGAAGATTATCAGGAAGGAGAGAAGTGATTGCAACAAGTACATTGAAACTACTGAGATGTAATAAAGAGATACAATTATTTTTCAATGAACGAGCCAGTTATATATTCTGCTTTCACAGCCTGAAATTATTTAACCATATAAGGCAAGTTGATGTTAAGATATCATGTATATAACTATTATTCTCAAGATTTCCAGACTTCAGAGGAGTAACCCCCTGCTTTCATTGCCCAGTGTCTGAACACTTACGTTCTGCAAGTATAAGAGATTTCCATCAGGTTACATCCTTATACATTCTACAAATCCTTCCTGACTCTGGCTTGTCATCTCTCAACTGGTCTTTCTTATAATTTGTACTCAAACATAACTGATCTTCCTGGGAACTTCTCCATGTAATTGAAACTCTCACATTTCACCAAAGCATTTTTAAAATAGTCAGTTTTAAAAGATTCTTCATAAGGGCTGGAAAAAAATAATGATTATCTAACATTAATTATCATTGATTATCTAAAACTTGGTATCAGTTGCCTCTGTTCCTAGAGGCTTCAGGACCGGAGTCCTTTAATAGCCATTTCTCTCCTCAGATGCTCTCCTTCTTTATCAGATACCCCTCAGATGTTAACCTTTCCTTCCCAAGACCAGAAGGTCCAATTCCCAAGTCTTTCAGACACTCAGCCCCTGGGGATAAAGAGCATGATATTCCTGCAGAGAATTTCTTGCTCCCAATCAAAATGACTTCTATGTAATTGGACATAATGCTTAACACTTCATCAAGAAATCACCTGCACTGATGATCAGTAATGCTAGGAACTCTTGTGGATTGGTAGCATATACTTACCAAAAAGAATGTACAAAAAAATAGCTCTTACACTAAAAAACAAATGGGAAAAAAAAGGTTAAATAGCAGTTTATTCCCACTTCTCAGTAATTTTTCAAAAATACCGAGACAGTTGCTGTGTTCATGTGTGTGTGTACGCACGTGTGTTGTGTGATGTTATTTCGTTGTAGTCATGGATAGCTAAGAGCATTTTTCACATTTACTATGATGGGATCACCTGAAATACACATCTACTTTATAATATAACAACCAATACTTTATTGTCAATTTATGTTAAAGGCATCACCAAACGTTTGCTAATACACTCAAAGAAAAATAAAAAGGTCATACAGTGAATTGCTACAGAGTCAGAAGTATGTTATGTCAAGGATAAGATTTACAGGGATTTTGAAATACTTTGGTTAATCATACATTCAGGTATTTGTGGAAACAGCCTTACATTTAAATTCATGCAGAATTTTTTTTCTCTTTTTCATTTCAGTTGTACATTGACCCATTGGGTCATGTTTTCCATGGGCCTAAACAAAGAAAAAAATATGTTTTTTTGTCCCCTCAGAGTTCACTTTTTCAGTATGTGAAAATAGTTTTTTACTCTTCAGTGCATTTCTTATTGCAGCCAAGCAAATATAGTTGTCTCCACATTTATTTGCATTACACAGTTCTCAGACTTTTCTAGTGCCCTGTTAGAAGGGCCATCTATGGTCTTCAGTTTTCAATAGCTGCTTAAAACATGATACTTAGAACTGAGTTTAATATTTGTGGGTAGGAGTTTTTCTCTCTCCCTTCCTAAGATATGGACATTATTTCTTTTAAAGTAACTTTAGTTTTCCTTAGCTATTTCATTTACTATGTCACATGTTTGATTTTTTTTTAATCTTTGAAATTAAATCCCTCTGTCTAGTATATATCAACTTCTTTGCATTTTTGTATTTTTATCTAATGTATATTATTTTAAATATAAAATAAATGTTGATGATGGGAGGGAAAACGCCAGGTTTAAACCAGGGAAAGATTCTTCCTTATACTGTGTCACTTGATCGTAAGAGAGTATTTAAAGCCAAGGTATGAAGCTAAATATGTCAGAGATTTGGGGGCATTAATGGGACATGGTATTGGATGAAGACAGTGCAGGCAGAGAGAGAGTGTTTCACAATTTCAGAGGACATGATTTAAAACCACAATGGGATATCACTTCATATTTGTCAGGATGGCTATATTTTTTTAAAAAAAAGATAATGATCTTTGGCAATGATGTGCAGAAATTGTACACCTTGTACACTGTTGGTGAGGATGAAAAACTGTGCTGCTACTATGGAAAACTATATGGAGGTTGCTCAAAAAATTAAATATGAAACCACCATTTGACCTAGCAATCTCACTTCTGGGTATTTCTCCAAAAGACTTGCTATTAGGATCTCAAAAAGATATTAGCACTCACATATTCATTGTAGCATTATTCCCAAGATGTGGAAGCATCCTTAATGTCCCTTAACAGATGAATGGATAAAAAAATGGTATATACATGAAATGGAATATTATCCACCCCTAAGGAAGCAAATGCTGCACAGTGAGTCAACAAGGATGAATTTGAAGGACCTTATGAAGTAAGCCAGTCACAGAAAGACAAATACTGTCATTCCAATTATATAAAGTATCTAAAATAGTCACATTCATAGAGTCAGAAAACAGAATGATAGTTCCAGGAGCGGAGGGTGGAGGGAAATGGGGAGTGGTTAGTAAACACGGAGCATGATGTTTCATTTACAGCTAACAAATTAAGTTTGAGAGATCTAATGTACAATACTGTACCTGTAGTAAACAACACTGTATTGTAGACACAAACATTTTAAGAGGTTAGATATCATGTTCAGTGTTCTTAAAACAGTAAAATGAAAATTTTTAAAAGATTAATTTCAATGAAATGAGTGTTTTTTTCTAGACTCTATCCGTTAACGTCGTATACACCGGATGTTTTATAAATAGGAATGATGGGCTAAATTGCACTATTTAGGGACCATGTTAACCTAAGAACCTTTTCATATTTAGAATACAAAAGCCTGTTGTGTGTATTAATGTAGCCTTTATCTTTTACAGAGAATTTCTCTTAGAAGCCACATTTTATCGACAAGTTGAAAATGGTTCTGCACAGTGTGCTCTTTGATTTTAAATCAATATGTAGTCTCAATCTCTAAAATAGTGGTTCTCAATGGCGATGTTTTATTCCATAGAAGATATCTGGGAGTGTCTGGGATATTTTTGGTTGTCACAACTATTCATGAGTGTGGGGGGTGCTACACTCAGGGGGTAGAGACCAAGGATGCTGTTAACCTTCCTACATCACAACACCATGGCCATCAGTGGAGAATCATCTAGTACCGATTGTCAGTAGGAGCTAAACTGAGAAATTCTGCTGTAGAAGTAAAAAGGTTGTAATGGCTGAACAATTATTTTTATAATTGTTCTGATGTGAAAATACCCAACTACATGGATTCTGTACAATTGAAATTAATTGTGTGAAATATGCCATTCACATGTCTGAATTAATCTAATCAGATTATCGATTATAGAATTAATTAAGTATAAGGTGAGAGTTGTGTTTGTACATGTTTGACATATGTTTGTAAATGAAGGCTACTGTGTATATGCTAGTAACAGTGGATTTATTCTATTGCTACTAAATTTAACATAATTTCTTATGTGTAATACCCAGTTTAATATAGTGATATTTTGACACATTTCAACTTACTGTGTTATTGAAAAACAATACATCAGTGAAAGTAATCACCGATAGTTGAACCATCTTAATACCCATTCTAGCATTCAGTGATACGTAAATATGTTATAAATGCATAATAATATCTGTATATTTTTGCCTGTGTTTTCGTAGTCTAAATTCTCAAGACTTTGGGATATTTTCTTTAAAACATATTTTATTTGATGAAAGAATTGTTAGTTGATATATATTTGTCCCTTTTAATTTTTTTATACAAATATTTAAATATATTCTTAAGCAGTCAAGTTTAGGCATCAAAGGGTTATCAGAAATAAGAGTTTTAAGTCATATGGGGACATTAATAATATTACATGCTAATTAAAATTGTCCGTCATGACAAGGCCTAAATCTGTCATACCATATTAAGCAGAAGTAGAAAAATGACAAAATTGAGATACTGATATATGTCTTTTTTCAATAATCATGGCCTTATTGGGTATATATATGCATATATATATGTATATTATACATGTTTATATATGTGTGTTTATATCTATATATAACTGTATCCATCTTTCTATCTATCTATCTATCTATCTATCTATCTATCTATCTATCTATCTATCTATCTATGTAGCTATCTACTTACTGGCAAGGAAAAGAAGGTTTTTTGCCTTTTTTCTTTTTTTGGTATATTTTAATGTGACAAGTCGGAACATGACAGCAAGTAGAGCAGAAGTAGTAGGTGATGAGGAACTGAATGGAGATGTCCATGAATGGAGAGCAAATTATACAGGACTGAAGTAAATGGATTTCTCATACATGCAGTATGCATGAAACCAGAAGTGCTAGAGGGGAAGGTAAGAATCCAAGGGAAGATGGGCCCCCAATTAAGTGTGTATATAGAGGATCTTCTCAGCTGGGATATTTCTCTTTCCACTGGGCGGACAGGAGTAAGGATCACACCAGCTTTGAAAAGATGTGAAGGTTCAGAGTAGCTATTAGAGCAAAGAAGCCAGCTGTGGACATCAGTTGGAATGCTAAAGAGTTCACCTGAATAGTACCAATCTACATAATCTGCAGGCACTTTGATATTTCTATTCTAAAAGAGAGTTAAAGGCCATATTAAATATTAAACAGTCTCTTTCAAAGTGTTCTTGAAAATATTGTTGAGGTGTCATTTCAAGTTATTGCTGAAGCTTGAGTTGGTTATTAGCTGGCTGCTGTTAACAACCACGGTTATAGATACTGAACACATTATTTTTTCTATTGTAAGGTGTGCTTTTACTTTTTTCCTACTTTAAAGATAAGGAACAAGACCACTTAGATTTAGAGGCATTTTATGCTATACACTTGATAAGCATACATGATCGCTTTCTTGTATGAAAGGAGAGAGAGAGAGCTCTACATTAAAAAAGTGAACCTCTCAATAGATAATCTGAATGGAACATTTAATTCATTCATTCAGTGATGAGTTAGAGTTTAAGGCAGATGTTACCGCTTATTCTTGAATCATAAAATCTATTCTTTTAACTTCAATTTATTTTGAAATATGTACTGTGGCATAGTAATAGAAATCAAATAGTTATTGAGATTCACTGGATGTCTAAAATGTAAATTTGGTTGGACATATGGTTGTGTCTTAAAGGTCATCTATTTACAGGTTTGGACTGCTATTATTTAATTATATTAATTCCTCTGCTATTAAATATTAATGATGAATTTTTAAAATAATCATTATTTAAAGTGTTCTGATATTCTATTTTTGTCCTATCACAGAAATATTACCAGTACTGTAATGCAACAATAGTATGCATTATGTATGTTATATTGGAAAGAAGACACAACAGAATGGGTAGGGTAGAAGAGATTTTACAAAACATAGGTTGTCTGGGCACCTGTAATCCAGATAACAGTCCAGTTCTCCTGACTTAAATGATAAAGTGAAGTATCACTCATCTGTTTACTTGGTTATTAGAAGTGGTTATGTGTAAAGTTATAGCATTTAATTTGGAGGAAGAAGGGCTTTAAGTGAGTAAACTGTCTTAAAGGAGAAAAATATTTTGTTTTTACTTTCAGCGTATAGGTAAGTGTCAACAAAGATGAAGGGTAGTAGTTGGGTCGACACAAAATGAGCTCCACCTGCAAAAAGCTGATTAATGGCAGCAACTCAAAGTATTTTGTTTGCTTTTTAGATCTTTCCTTTAAGTATACAGACATGGTCATCTCCATGTAGAACATCTTAGTCACGGAACATGTATTTTAACCACACTAATAAAATCATAAAAATATAACATTTGAATAGTAAATCACAACTTAAACACACTTCTGTTATCCTGCTACAGTATATACCCAGCAAATGTCAGTATCTGCTAAACACCGTGTCTTAGGCAATCAGGGGAATAGTCCACCTGTTCTTTCAGGATTCAGTAACTAAGGAAGAAGAAAAAGGAGACAAATAAATACCTAAACGATTAGAACACTGTGGTGAATAGGAGCAGAGATTATATTTTTCTTAGTTTATTTACAGGGAAATTGAGATTTGAAAAACTGGCTCCCATCTAGGTTGTTAGGCTCATAAAAAGTAGAATTGACATTCAAAACTCTTTCGTCTCTGGAGTTCCTGTCGTGGCACAGCGGAAACAAATCCGACTAGGAACCATGAGGTTGTGGGTTTGATCCCTGGCCTCGCTCAGTGGGTTAAAGGATCTGGTGTTGCCCCAAGCTGTGGTGTAGGTTGCAGACACGGCTCGGATCTGATATTGCTGTGGCTCTGGCGTAGGCTGCCAGCAACAGCTCCAATTAGACCCCTAGGCTGGGAACCTCCACATGCCGTGGGTGCAGCCCTAAAAAAAAAAAAAGACAAAAAGACCGAAAAAAAAACCCTCCCAAACCCTAAAAACTCTTTCATTTCTGATTGCACAGCCAGTATCCTTTTAGAGCTTTCATCGTATTTAAACATATGTAAATATATTTTAACATATTTTACCCAAGGAAGTGATATTTATCTTAGAAGTATTATATAGGCCTATCAATTGAGAACAATTTTTTTTTGGAAATTCTTTGATAATGCTCTCATTTACTTTTCTCTAATATTAACTTGCAGTATCTTTAAAATGCATTGTTAATTAATTTACTTAGAACATTTTTCTTGATTGTTCTGCACATTCTGATAGATGGTCTGTAAAGTTATGTGATGTCTTGTAATGCAGCAGGATCTGTCACTATCCCAACACTACTCTATATTGATTTATATCTTCCAGTTTCATATGTTAGGTCCTAACCACCAGTACCTCAGGATTTGACTTGATTTGGAGATAAGATGTTTACAGAGGTAATTAGGTAAAAATGAGGTCGTTAGAGTGGGCTCAATCCAATGTGAATGGTGTCCTTATAAAAGGGAGGAATTTAGAGACAGACTGGCACACAAGGAGAAAGCCACGTGGAGATGAAGGTAGAGGTGGAGGATTTGGCAGGCAGCCAATGGATGCCAAAGATGACGACGGCTAGCAGACCACTGGAAGCTTGGGAACACACGTGGAACAGACTCTCCCTTACAGCCCTGAAAAGAACCCAACCCTCCTGACACCTTGATCTCAGACTTCTAGCCTCCAGAACTAGGAGACAAGTTTTTGTTGTTTATGTCATCACATTTGTGATATTGCAGAATGACAGCCCTAGCAAACTAATGCATTAACTGTTAAGTGTTTTAAAATGCAAAAATGTATTGTTTGTTTTCAATTTTATACTGATAAAGAGGTCAATTATAGCTTGCCTCCAAAAGAAAACCCTCACATCTGTGACAGAAAATAATCATTTAATATAATCCTTTTTCCAAATAAATCTTCATAAATTTATCAGCATTTTAAAAATGTGTTCTGTTAAACAATGAGAAAGATGATCATAAATAAAATACAAGTGAAGAAATACATATGAACAAAGTAAGACATTGGTATGGGTTCTCAAAGTATGAAGCATTTGTATATCCAGAATTTTTGCAGTGAACATTAATCTTATATTTTCATGTAATGAAACCTACACTGAAAAAAAGCTCCAAAAGGAAACATGAACAAAACTTAAAATAAAGAATTATAGTGCTTTTTTCTTAGTCCATAGTTCACTTTGCTATTTTCTTTTATCTCGTGCCGGCAAAACCAGTACTGTAGTAGAGGTAGGTAGATTTAAAATCTGGAAATCAGTGTTGAATCTTACACTTGCTCCTCAAGTCAGAAATCTACTTATTTTTAGTCTTAGCACCATAGAAATAAAGTTTTAAAAATGTATACAAACTTAAGTATCATAGGAAAGAATAAAGCCCCCAGTTAAAAGAATACCTACCTTAACGTGCGTGAGATACTTTAAAGAAAAGGGAAAATACCTCTAAGAAACAAACATAAATCAAATCTCATTTAGTAAAATATGTGTTTGGTAAACAAATATCAATGCTTTTCATAGTATTTATTAGTGGCTTAATATTAAATTAGTATTAAGATATTCTAATTAATATATACTTGTTTCTTTTTCTTTAGGTTTATTAAAAGCTTCATTTGAAGCACGTTGCTACATTTGAGGGATAAAATAATAAAAAAGTAAGAGGCTTTTTACATCAGTGGAATTACCTGTTTGTTTATAGGCATGGGATATTTGCACAAATGATTATATTTTGATATCAGCCAGGAAGAAAGCAAAATGAAAGGAAATCAAGAGAGATGAAACAGGGGTAATGTGGAGGGTTTGGACATCCAGGATGTTCTCTGAGACCTGAAAGATGCTAGGAGATTGCTGGCAAAGAATTTGAGGGGACACAAATCTTAGTAGAAGGAATAGCACTGATGCAGGCCCCACGTTCTGAAATTTTAGTACCTGCTGGAAATAAAATAATGTCAGTGTGATTACAGCATCACGAATGTGGAGTGTAGGAGGCTGGAGACACAGATGGGGTAAGACTGAACCTGCCCCTAAAGGGCATGTTAACAATCGTGAAGTTAATCGAGTACATAACCTTGAATTCTCAGTCTAATCACCAGGGTAATACAAGGAGATCCAGGAATTCCCGTCGTGGCTCAGTGGTTAATAAATCCGACTAGGAACCATGAGGTTGCAGGTACGATCCCTGTCCTTGCTCAATGGGTTAAGGATCTGGCATTACCATGAGCTGTGGTGTAGGTTGCAGACATGGTTCGGATCCCGCGTTGCTGTGGCCTGGTGTAGGCCGGCGGCTACACCTCTGATTAGACCCCTAGCCTGGGAACCTCCATATGCCCTGGGGAGCGGCCCTAGAAATGGCAGAAAGACAAAAATAAAATAAAATAAAAAGGCCAAAAAAATAAAAAATAAAAATAAGAGGAGATCCAGGCCAGATGTCTTGAAGAACAGTGGTAATCTTTATTCTGGATACTCTAAAGGACTGGCCAGGATTTTATGGAATGTGCTACACAGAAAGCTTCTTGGATATCCTTTCTCCAAAGTTTCTCCATCACAGCACTCATTAAGAATTGCGCTTATTTTATTTGATTGATGTGTTGATGCCACCCTCCCCCATTATAGTGTATTTTCATTTATTTCTTTTTTCTCCACCTGCCTCCCGCCTGTAAGTGGCATCAACCATACCAGTCATTCTAGGAATTACTGTGGGTTCAGAATTGTCTGAGAAGCGCAGTTTTCTGTCACTTTGATTGCTAGTTTCCTAGAAATTCTAACCAAGAGTTTCTGGTAATAACATCCTGCATTGGGTTCCACAAAACTGAGAAACATTAATCTCAGGTCTCCAGACATGGCTTTTAGTTTATTGGAACTTTGTGTAGTGGTGGGGCTCTTACTGTATTTTCCCATATGTTAAAGTAGACATCAGATCAGATAAGAATTTGGTCAGTGGATTCCTAATTACTCTACTGTCACCTCTTTTCTAGGGTGAAGTCTCACTTCCAAATAATAGAAAATCATAGAAATTGTAGCCCAACAGTGCTTCTGTTCCCTGAGTTCTGTTTAATGCAAATATTAACTTGAAAACCCCAAGTCATATTACCCTTGCTTTTTTTCAGTATAATCAGATGAACACCAGGCTTAAAGGATTCAAGGTTTACCGTTTCCATTTATATCTGATTGATCACAAAAGCCTTCTAAAAAGAAAAAAACCACAAATACTTTACCAAAGTCCATAGTCAAAACATCATAAGCCTGATGGCATTGCATAAACTTTTAATTCTCTTCATTTTTGAATAAGTGACTCTTCTTTACAGTGTTTCTACTCATGTAAACATCCCTTGTTATTAAAAATGATGGCTTGAAAGGTTGTTCCTATAATCAGTATACAGCAGGGTTTTCAGATTCCCAAATCACTAAGGATGGCTATTACTTGGCAATTCAGGATTCATACTTCAAAATCTGTTGAGTTCTAATTATAGTTCAAGGTCACCAAATTGCTTGGTAATTTTATGGAAATGTTTACTAAGACTAATATATTTATTTAGCCATCCGAAAAATAGTTTATATATAGGGGTCACATGGCAATAAATTGGAGCAAATTAGACAAAGGAGTGTTCTCTTTCATTTCAAAGATAATTTTAATTCACTAACTCTTAGCTAGATTAATGCTACTAATAAAAATTAAGCGCTCCCCAATGCATGGCATGTGTACCAAATGACCTCATTAAATAGGTATATGGAGAACAGATGCCTCCACGACCTGCCTCCAGATTTACTGAGCAGGGAGTGTCCTTGTTTCAGTGTCCCTATGATCAGTGAGTGAATTTCAGATTAGGGACACAAGGACAATATTTCCTCATGGGATATTCTCTATGCAGTTACGCAAAATTCAAAATGTTAAAAAAGATTCGTTTTTTGTCTGATGAGTTTATCCTCTTCTTTACAAGTCAATAAATGCTTGTTTTTATAATCAAATTTCAACCTCTGATTATGTTATTTTCATTAGGATACACTTCACTGGAAAAGGGGATTCTTTTTTTAGGTTCATTTTTGTAAATATTAGCACACTACATGACTCTGACTTGATTTATTTCATATGTAGTACTCATGACTTGGAAGACATTTTTCCCCCATAACATGTATGTGTTTTTAAGGTGTCTAATTAAAAAAAATATTTGTTTATTGTTGCTGTTGTTGTTGCCTCTACTGTTGTTATTGACAGCATAGCTTTCTGTCAGCTAGGAAATAATGTAGCTGCTAAACCATTGTTTGACCTTTTGTCATGCTACTGAAGGTGCCTCTGTAGACAGAAAAATTCAATGAAGGTGGAAAGTAAACTATAAAATTAACTTTTAATGGTGTGTTTTATATTGTTGACTTTCCTATTCTGAGTCTTTTCCTTAAAATTACTTAGGAATTTAGCATGATTTAGAATCAGGTACATTTTAAAGATATTCAGTTGAAAGCTATAACAAATGGATGAAAAGGAAGCTAAAATTTGATAAATATTTAATGTACTCACTGCATTGTTGGGTGGTCTTAATATTTCTATGGAATCTCAGATTTGTATTAATTAAAAGTTCTCATTTGATCTTAGCACTTTGAGAGAACTAGGATATACGTGTAGCGTGTATTATAGATGCCTTATCTATTGAGACATTATATTAATGCTATCTAAATGTTTCCTTGCAAGTGGAAACCTTTAAAAATGTGTGCATCCAGTTAAGTAAGGTTATACACATTTTTGAATATAAATTCTCAAGAAAGGAGTTATCTGCAAAAATTATTACATTTTATAATATATTTATTAAATAAAGAATCATTTAAATATGAAACCTTACTGGGCAGTATGTATTTTACTAAGCAATATGAATATAAAACTTAATTATTGGATGTAATTATCTACCTTTAAAGCTGGCATGAGCGGGAAAATAATATTTAAAGTGCAACAGAAAAATACTCTTATAGGAACAGAGAAACTCTTGATAAGCATATATCATAAGGGAAATGTGTACCATATTTACATATAAAATATGAAAACTAAGTAAATGAATATTATAAACTTTATATCATATTTCTGACACGGACATTTGAATGATGGAGATTATTTTGAGAATGAAGATTTTCCAATACTATTTCATTCGTCTCAAAATGTATAGAAAATTTTAGGAAAATCCAAACCCTGATTTCATTCAAAAATTAAAATCCAAAACATTCTGTAATACTCCTTTTCATCATAATACCTTTCTGCAGGATATTTTTTTCTATTTATTTTTCATGGTTCAGATATTTTAACCTACTTAAAGTAGGGTTGTTATTTTTTTAAGTGTTACTCTTATCAATTGCCTTTTGTTTTACTTGTTTCCTCTTTTTTAAATTGAATTACTGTTGCTTTATAATGTTGTGTTAGTTTCTGGTGTAGAGCAAAGTGACTCAATTATACATATATGTGTGTGCATGTGTGTATTCTTTTTTCAGATTCTTATAGATTATTACAAAATACTGAGTGTTTAGTCCCTGGTCCTTGTTGGTCATCTGTTTTATTTTTAGTAGTGTGTACATGTCAACCCCAAGTTCCTAAGTTATGCCTCCCCACCTTTCTGCTTGGTAACCATAAGGTTCTTTTTTTCTGTCTTTGAGTTGATATCTGTTTTGTAAATAAGTTCAGTTATGTCATTTTTTTAGATTCCACAAATAAGCAATATCATACGATATTTTTCTTTGGCTTATTTCACTTAGTATGATAATCTCTTGGTCCATCCATGTTGCTGCAAATGGCATTATTTCATTCCTTTTATGGCTGAGTAATATTCCTTTAATATAATATATACTACATTTTCCTTATGCATTCATCTGTCAATGGGCATTTAGGTTGCTCCCATGTCTTGGCTATTGTAAATAGTGCTGCAGTGAACTTTGAGGTGCATGTATTTGTTCAAATTTAAGTTTTCTCCAGACATATGCCCAGGAGTGGGATTTCTGGAACATATGGCAACTCTATTTTTAGTTTTTTAAGGAACCTCCATACTGGTCTCTCTTGTGGCTGCACCAATTTGCATTCCCACCAACAGTGTAGGAGAGTTAAGATGGAAGCGTAGAAGGACCCTGAGCTCACTGCTGCTCACAGGCCACTTGTCAAATGCCGGTAAACCCTTCTTTGTTTAAATCTCACCTTATTTTCCTACTGACATTAATTATATAAAATATCTTAAATTACTTGGAAGCAAAAAAAATAGACATCTGCAAGTTACTTGAGAAAATGATCATGATATAGGAGAAAAACAAGTGAAATTACTATATCTGCAAAATCTGTTTTGATAGACACAAAATTAGTATATGTATTTGTATTTGTTTTGTTTGCATTTGTATGATCATGGGAATTGTGGACTGTAACACATCAGCTTGTTAATATTGGTTCTAATAGGGTGCTAGGATTATGTATATTGGGTTGAAGAACTGTGTCATGTTGTAGGTACACAGGGGACAGATTAATTTCTTGTCTTCGAAAATATGCTATATTGGTAAAAATCACGTTCTGAAAAAAAAAAAAAAAACCTTCTAGCTGAAGAACTTGATTTTAATGTATATGCTATCTTCCTCTAACTTTTCAGGATATAAACTTCTATAAAAATGTCTGCACAGGGAGTACCCATGGTGGCTCAGTGGGTTAAAAATCTGACTAGTATCCACTAGGATGCGGGTTCAATCCCTGTACTTTCTCAGCGGGTTAAAGGATCTGGTATTGTTGCAATGTGAGGCATAGGTCACAGATGTGGCTTGGATCTGGTGTTGCTGTGGCTGTAGTGGAGGCCTGCAGCCACAGCTCTGATTCAGTCCTTAGCCTGGGAACTTACGTATGCCTCAGGTGTGGCCCTAAAAAAAAAAAAAAAAGAAAAAATATGTACACATATTCAGACTTCCCCTTTCCCATGGTAAAGAAAAAAAAGTAGATTCTTAGTATAAGTTTCTTGGCTAAATCCTAGCAAGAAGAAAATGTGTATTTCCATCATCCACACACTGTGCTTTACTTTCAAGATGGTTAAAATGGGGTAAGAATTGTCATCAGGAGTTTACATAGGCAATATGTAAAGACATCTCTAAAAGTCATTGATTTGTTTCCCTTTGTTCAAGTAGAAGTTGATTTGTGATAACCTTCCCAAGGGGTCAACAACTATCTGAATTTTAAGGTCAATATGAGTAAATTTGACAACCTTTTCAATGACATGTCCTCTTGTTTTGGCAATAGTAACTTTACTTTCCTTAATATGCATTATTAATTGAAGAATGAGATGTATAAATTATAATGGTACTTATATATAAATACCTAGATAAGTACTGATTACCTTGTTAATTTAAGTCCTTAACTTTAAGTAATGATGAAAATAATGTAGAAAAGGTTTTGCTGACACATTTCAAGAACTACACGAAAAATTTATATTTGACCTTTAGTGAAATCATGTTATGATATGTCCCAATATTAGAACATTTTATTTTATTAATGCCACATGGGGATGTTTTTATTAGGAATACACTAAAAATTGTAAATCATCACAGACTTGGTTTGGACCAAGAACCTTAATATTTTGGTGAAGAAATAGGTGGAGAGGACATGAAAGGAAATATTTAGAATTTATAAGATCAGTTCCCTCTTGGGAGATGAGAATTGTGAATTCGTGATTGATTCCAAAGCACCTACTTCTCAAAAAATAAAGGAATATGATTGGTTGTAACAAATATGATTTATTTTTACTTTAATTTTTAACAATACCTTTATAGTTGATCCTGACAAAGGTAATCAATATGCTTTCTTCTATTCAGTTAAAGGAGGTGATCAAAATAGGGTACTATGCAAAAAAGCAAGTAAACATGTGTATTATGTCATAATTATTTTTATGACTTAAGCTGGAAAATATATGCTCAGTTACATGTTGAATGAAAGGATCAGTGGTGCTGAGCTAGAATGGATGAAGAAACACCCAGGCAAATACATGAGATTGATTGATTGATTGATTTTCACTGTATCAATTTAAATGACCTCCATTGTAAATGCTCATTCCTTTCAGCTATTTCATCCAGAAGCAGAACCCCTCCTATAAAATATTTATAGAATTGAAAATATTGTAATAGGTTTTGTGTACCAAATTTTTAAGTGCAAATGTAAATATACGTAGGAGTTGAACTAGTCCTAAAAATAAAGATGTTGGAAAAGTGGAAAGGGATTGAATGGATTTAGTTATGATTTAAAGCTCAGTATTAGAAACTATTTTGAATATTTGAGACATTTCACCTTGATATGATGGATATTGATTTGTTGCTTTTTTTATTTGGCAATCATGGTGCAGAGCAGAGTACTCAAAGGTGTAGATGCAATGAGGAAAAGGACATAGCTCATAGTTCACATCATAAAGGTACATAAACCAGAAGAAAATATACATGACCAAATAAAGATTAAGTCGTTATTTACTTCCAAAACAACAGAAGTGTCCTGTAATAGTCATGATATTTCATTTAATTTAATGAACAAATAACTTAGTTTTATTGCAGTCCTCTTTTGTATCATCTGGGTAATTGGGGCTGCAAAACTTCTTAAAGTTTTGGTGTTTAATTGTGTGAAGTAACTTAGCTTTATATATTTCTAAAACATTCATTTTCACACCATTCATCATTCCTTTCATTGCTAGTTTAAACATGTAGTTACAATAAAAGTTAAAAGTACTATCATATTTTTGTGACCAAATACCAGCCCCAAATCACTCCACTAAATGGATGCTTGTCATTTCAAAGGTGGGTGCACTTTTATCTGACTTTTTAAAAACTAGTTTCAGGTGATGACATACTCTAAATTGCACATGGTTAAAACACAATTGCAACAATATTAACTATGGAGAATGTTCAGAAACTCATTAAAACCCAGGAAAGTTTCTCACACTTTGAGTGATGTATCTCCCATGTAACAATGTCATCTGAAACCGTTGAATTCACTCATTCACATCTAAGATAAGTTGGAGTGATTTATTACTACTTACTGATGTGTCTTTTAATTGTGAATTGTGTCAGATCACTTTCTGGGAACAAAGAGAATATACATTATAGATGCATAAAATATTTATTTAACCTTGACAATTATCAAAAGACGCTTATGGTTAAAGATCCTCTAGCTGTCAACATTATCTCCTTTCTTAAACACTTACCAGAGTAAAAATTGCAAACCTAAAAGGGGTTTTAGTCTCTTCCTCCTCATAAAGAGAATGTTTCCTTTCTTAGTCTGGCTATAGTATAATGATTCCTCTTAGTGACAGGAATTTTTTTACCTGTATACCCACTCAAACACTTCTCTACATATGCATCTTTTCAACAGTGTTTTAAGGAATTCTAGAAATTAAATGTAAGAAACAAAAATTTGGAATTAGGTAAATCCCACATTTCTGCCTACTCTTGAAGGCAGGGAACTGATAGGTGAAAAGATAAGCGCTTCAGGAGTAGATAATAGATAAAGAAGAAAATTTGGATCAAATTTTATTTTTCCTATTTTGAGCTCCTCTCTGTGTCTACCTGTAGAATTTTCTGATCCCTATGGACCTTCTCTGCTATCCTAAGATGGAGTTGACCACTCTCTGTATTTATGGTATCCCGTACCTTCCTTATCTTTTTCATGTTGCTGTTAAAACACATTGTCCTGCAGTTACCTTTTTCACATACATTGTGAATTCTGGCCATTGCGTGTGGTGGGTAGGAGGGGGGTGAGTGTATGTGTTTGTGTGTGTGTGTGTGTGTGTGTGTGTGTATGAAGTGGCATAAAAAGATTCTTTTGGATATTAAAAATATCACAAAAGCACCACTGCCAAAGTGAACAGTAGAGTTGTTTTTCTGCTATAAGAAAATATGATGACATTTAATTTCATGGAAACTGGGAGAATTAAAAAAAAAAAATCCCAAACACATTCAAATATCAAATGTCAAACAATGAAAGAGAAAAACAGAGTTATAAAAATTTGGGGGAGAAAAATACTAAGAGTTACTTGATATGTATTCCTCTACGTGAAAATGAGCTAGGAAAAGCATCCATTGGTTCATGAGATAGTTATCCAGGCTAAAAGAGAATTATTTTACCTCTTTATATGTGTTAGAGTCTAGTTACTCCTACAGTCTTATTAATTTCAGTACCATTCCCCAAATCCTGAGTTTTAATTGTCTGAAAAAAATAGCCATCCTATTGATAATTCATATCAATAATAATAATGAACAATAAAATGTCCTATTCTGAGAGCCATACATATAGTTACATAAAATTCTGGTGAGAATAGGAGATATAAGTGGATACAATGTTAAAGAACAAAGCAAAAAATTTTCCAGAAAAAAATTTCAAAGTGCTATGAAATTGAATGGATAAATAAATATTAGAGACAGTAACTACTGAAGGAGTAGTAGGCAGCAATGATATATAGAGATAGGGATGAAGCAGTGGGATTGGGGATGGTAAAATGGGGACAAAAAATGAGTAAATGTAATTATGTAGTGAATAGTTAAAGATGAATGGAGAAATATGTCCATATTTTGGTCTAAAATTTTGCAGTAATAAATATGGTCTTCATGTTGTATATAAAGAAGCCATTAAATATTTTTAAATTGTTGAGTATTCATTACTACTAATTTAGGTTGCATAAAATTGACTTGTATCATCTTTATTTTAATATTCTGACTTTTTATTTGGGTTTAGTAAATAAACTATCACATTGGGCGTAGATAAGCAATGAGGTCCTGCTGTATGGCATAGGGAACTATATCTAATCACTATTGATGGAACATGATGGAAGATAATAGGGGTCACTTTGCTATATAGCAGAAATTGACAGAACATTATAAATCTGCTATAATAAAAAATTAAAGAAATATATATACTGCTTTTCATTTAATTTTAATAACTGTAAGACTACAGGTGCTTCTTAGATTTATTTATGACCTTTTTATTATGGCAAATGTACCTAATATAAAATTTACCATTTTAACAATTTTTACTTGTATAGTTCAATGGCCTTATTCATTGGGCAATCACCATTTGTCTCCAGAACTTTTTTTATCTTATCAAACTGAAATTATTTCTACATCAATCACTAACTTCCAGTTCTCTCCTGCCCCTGACCCCTGGCAACCATTGCTGTATCTTCTGTCTCTGAATTTGACTATTGTATGTACCTTATATAAGTGGAATCAGACAATATCTGTCCTTTGTGACTGGCTTATTTCCCTTCGCTCAATGTCTTCCAAGTTCATGTTGTAGCCCATGTCAGAATTCTCTTCATTTTTTAAAACTAATATTTCAGGAGTTCCCATTGTGGCTCAGTGGTTAATGAACCCAACTCATACCCATGAGGATGCAGGTTCAATCCCTGGCCTCGCTCAGTGGGCTAAGGAACCGGTGCTGCCATGGGCTGTGGTGTAGGTCCAAGACACTGCTTGGATCCTGCATTACTGTGGCTGTGGCGTAGGCTGGAGGCTACAGCTTCTATTCGAACCCTAGTCTGGGAGCCTCCATATGCCTCAAGTGCAGCCCTAAAAAGACAAAAAAAAGACTAATATTTCATTGAATGTATGTGCAAATTTTATTTATAAATTCGTCTGTTGATGGATTTATTTTAAAATTTTATTCATCAAGACTTCCCTTTTAAATTACGTGAGGTTTTCATTTCTACCGCTTTTTAACCATTCTAACTGTAAAGGTGTTCAAGTCATTAAATTTTATAGTTGATAATATACTATTATAAATCCATAGCTAAAAGGAATTGAGAATAGTCTAAGACAGAGATGGCAATATTTAATCAGGTATTTTTTGCTTTTGTATATTTCTTGGAGATGGTCATTTATAAAGTCATAAGATGACTATAAAGTTGTAAAGTTTTATATTTGACATCATGTTATAGTATGTTACATTCTGTATGTTGTTCCTCAGTTATAATGAATATCTCAGTATATCATGCAAAGTCAGGATAAATATTATACAGTGACCCAGCATTTCCATAAGACTCTGTCCATGTCATCTTGTGCACCACTAACATCTCGTGCTCCTTAACCCACTGAGCGAGGCCAGGGATTGAACCTGCATCCTCATAAGACTCTGTCCATGTCATCTCGTGCACCATTAACAGATAGTGACTCTGATTTTCACTGCACCTTCAGTATACCTGAGATGAAGTAATTAATGGATTCATATTTGGGAACTTTCACAAATTTCACATTGTCCGGTCCAGTTCTGAAAATCATCGTGCAACAGTTCTCTCCTCCTCTGGCATAATGAAGTAGTGCATTATTTTGTTGGAACCACTCCAGATGACCTTCCCCTAGCTTGTCAAGTGCAGACATTTATAGGTCATTTAATATGATCAAGTCAAATATGTGCCTATATTTCTGGTCTGTGTGATCATGATGTATGTCACGCAGATTCATCTCTCACTTTATAGGAAAGGGATTTGAAACTCTTGATTGAGGATTTAAATGACTTGCTGAGTGTCAAAACTTTTGTCAGAGCCAGGACTAGAAATAAGATGTCCTGATTCTCTACCCCAACACTTTCGCATTACAGTGTTCTTGGTAGTTTCTAATGTATTACATTTATTACAAGTTTATTTCCTTAGCCTTGGTTTGATAAAACTACACTTCCATAGTTGTGTGTTGAAATTGTCACTATTAAAACCACGTTTAATACCTTATCTCCTTAGAAAAAATCTCCAAGTATGCCATATTCCTGTCCAAGGTGTGATATATATAAAGAAATGGAATTATATTAATTAATCAATTTGATTATAGAAAGATGCAATATATTATTTAAGCTATTGTAATGTATTTAAAATAAATGGATTCATATGATAAATGATAAATACAGTGATACTTTGAAGATGTGCTTTAATATTCAGTATCAGATAGAAGGCTGATTTAATCTGCATTATAATTAATCAGATTTAATTTTATAATCTAGGTCATTCAGGGAAACTACTAGAGTCATGTCTGTGTTGATGTTTTATGTGTAGATATTACTTGTATGTGAGACTCAATTTTTCTTTTTAACAGTTGCTAACAGAGCTGCATTCTCTTACCTGAGTCAGGCTTCAGTGCCTGTATTAGGGACAGATTCATTGTATGCTGAGGTGTGCTCTGAGAGATATTTAAAAGGTCAATTTCAGAAATGTTTGTTGAGATGGATATATTAGGGAACCCAGTAGCCGATGGATGGTATTCAGTTAATATAAGTGAATACTCATCAGGATTACATGGATAGGTTTAAAGCCTACGAGACACAATCATTTTGTATTAGCCATGATCACAAGAAAGTGAAAAAAAGCAAGGACTTATTCAAAGACAGATACTATTAATTCATAATCAGGTCTAAGTGCAGCTCCTTTGTATCCACCTGTGTTTATTAATGCCTAGATGAAATCAGGGGCTTAAAGATAACCCTGACTTCGCTACAGAGTAGAGGAATTTTAGTGGATATTCATGGCAGTTCCTTGAATCTTCAGCATCCTATTCAAGTAAACTTCTAATTTGTCCTGAAGTCACAATAATTGGTCATATTTTAAATATTTGTTGACTGTATTTTAGTGGCATATTCAATCTTTAAATTCCATTTGAACCTGATTCAATACAGATATATAAAATGAGAAAAACTTGGTTTTGTTTTTTAAAAAAATGCAAACCTTCTCTAAAGAGAAACTGAGAACTTTTGTTTAAAAAAATGAAAAACTTTATTGTTTACGATAATATAGTTTAATAACGTGATCACTAAGATTAGCATTTTCAAAAGAAATTTGATAAAAGTATAGCTTTTATTACAAGGGAAATGAATTGAAAACATTCTTCTATAGTGCTTTTATGGGATTTTTTAAAAGCTGACTTTGCATTTAATGTAGCACATAATGAAACTTGGACCCTTATAATTTACTAAAAAAATAAACTTATACAAAAAGGATGTCTTTAGATTCTGTTCTGATCTATTTGAATGCTTTGCTAAGTAATTATTTCAGGCTTATACTTGCAAAAAATTGTTAGAAAATTAGAGTCATTTAAATTTTTTTTTTACTGTTTTCTTTTGTGCACATTTCGCTTTGTCTAGTTTTCTCTTTTAAAGATCTTTATAGCTCTGTCAGTTAAGTTTGAGACTTGTCATTCCCTCTTCCTTCCTTTGTTTCTTCCCTAACTATCATTTGTTTTAAAACTGGGTCAGTCTACTTTGATTTCATTTCCTTCCTTTTGGAAGATTATATTGAGTACAAAATAAAGAAGCTCCCCGACATTCGGTATTGCATATAATTCGCAAAATACAGTTCTTAGAGTTCTCACAGCAAAGTATATGTGTATGAAAAGCTGTATAGGTTTCTGCTTGGTTATTTTCTCTTGTCCAATGAAAAAAAAAACATAATTCTGCTCAAACTAGCCCTTTTTCCTGGAGCAAAATGAAAAGAATCCCATAAGGCACAAACCCTTTTCAGCTTTCGTCCTTCGTCTGGCAGGGGTGGCTCAGAGAATTGAAAAACACTTTTTTTTTTTCCTATCTATCTTCCTTCCTTCCTTCCTTCCTTCCTTTCTTTTTCTTTCTTTCTTTCTTTCTTTCTTTCTTTCTTTCTTTCTTCCTTCCTTCCTTCCTTCCTTCCTTCCTTCCTTCCTTCCTTCCTTCCTTCCTTCCTTTCTTTCTTTCTTTCTTTCTTTCTTTCTTTCAACAGAGTACATTGACATAGAATGTGAGGTGATTGCAACCTTGGCCAAATTGCTGAGGCTGATTTCTTTCTATTATCAGAGATTGTTTATCAGCGAAAAGGAGGCAGTCTGTTGAGTAGGGGGGGTCAGGAAAATAAGATGGTGAGTCATTTTCCACTGTATATAAGATTTGTTCTTTGTGGCAAGTTATTTAAATTCTCTTAGCTTCAGATTTTTATTTAGGAAAAAGGAGGATAACATTTGTTTTTCAAGAGAACTTTATGACAAGATATTTTGGATGAAGTGCTATTCATTGATTAGTGATGCTAGCATTTGCAACCCAGGTGATGATAATTGAAGGTAACATATGTAGCATCAGAATGACTGTTTTACTCTATCCCAGTATCCCCACATTAGATGATTTAGCCTAGAAAAGAAAACATCCTTTCTTCTCTTGTAGATATTGGATTTGGATTGTTTTCTTTTCTTTTCTTTTCTTTTCCTTTTTGGCCTCAACCAAGGTATGTGGAAGTCCCTGAGCCAGGCATTGAACTCACGCTATAGCAGTGACCTGAGCCACAACAGTGACAATGCTGGGTCTTTCTATTTATTTTTTTTTTCTATTTCTTAATAGGATAGATCCTCAATTCCCTTTGAAAGATAAATAAAAGATTATTGATAAAGAATTATCCATAAGTCATTGCACAAAAATAAAAACCAAAAATTCCTATTTCTCCATCTTCTTTCTCAATTTCATATTCATGAGGCTCAAGGTGTAAATGATGATATACTAAAAAGTAACCCAGAACATTTACTTTCATATTTTAAATTTAAAATTTGTAGGTAAAAATGAAAAGAGGAACGGAATAAAAATTATATTTCTCCTATAAATATGAGGAAATAAAATAGTTCAAACATGTAAAGAAGCAGTAACTCAAAATATTAAGATGAATTTGAGATGAACTTTCACTGATTCCATTGCAAAGGAGTTACAGTTGTATTTTAAATAGTTTGTGAAAAAACCGACCATAGGTAAATATTTTATGGCACACTTTTGTTCATTTACTAGAACACCGTTTTACTCACTTGATTTAGTGATAAAATTGTAATATGACTTTCATGGGCTCAGTTGCACCTATCCCTTTAAAATAAGGTATTGATAAGGTATGACAGTAAATGTTCATTTAGAGACTCCTCTAATCAAATTTTGGTTTTCTGAGTTCCCTGGCTAAGGTTATCCTGGTTAAGAATTCATTGTCACTGCTGTGGCTTGGGTTTGATCCCTGGCCTGGGAACTCCTGCATGCCACAGGCTGCGTCACGGCTTCAATCCCTGCCCTGGGAACCTCCGCGTGCTGTAGGTGTTGCCAAAAAATATGTGGATCACCATCTGACCATTGAAACGTGGCACTTAATGTGTTGTGTCACAGAATAAGCAATCTTGCTACCTTGATGGCAATTAAATTTATTTTGAAAAGTTGCTAGTTTGCTGAAAGTCAGGTTTTATAAAGACTGTTAAAAATGATACTAAATATTATTGCTACTTTTGCCCTTATAACCCCCGCTATTATACCTAATGGTATTACAACTAATAATAGCTAAAGTGCTTTATATTTTCCATGTACTGTACTTTTAGATCTTACCTGAATCTTTGATGTCAACTGAAGGCTTTACCAGATTAATTTGTTATGGTCATCCTTATGTCATGTGTGTCATTGTAGTAGAATTACAGCTTTTTCACACCTTACTGTATATTAGAGTTGTATTAGATACCTTAGATTTTCACAAATTCACCAAGTTTCTTAAGTTTTTGAGCCTTTGCACCTTTGCACCTTCCACTTCTCTGAACCTCTGTGCAATTTGAGGATTGAGGGCAAATATCTAAACCTCCTGTAGAAATCTCTAGAAACTTGCCTAGCCTCTTCTGATTCACATGTCAAAACAAAGTATCTCTTAATTTGGTACTCTTATGGCTTGTTTATTTGTTGAGGTCAAGAATTTCCATTATAATTAGTAGTAGTCAGTGTAGCAGTAGCAGAAGTAGTTGTAAAAATAACACTAGCAGTTGTAGTAGTGCTAATAGTATAGCATTTGTATTCACAGCTCGTTAGTATAGCACTTGGAACTCAGTGCATGCCTGGCATTTGAATGGATAAATGAATGAATGAATGAATAAAGTAATACCTTTGTATATTTATCATCTTTATTTTATAGAAAACCGAAGTTTAGATAGTTGAAAGTATTTCTCCACAGACATGTACACAGAGCTTGGAATTGACCCCAGTGAACACTGAGGTTCATCTTATTTTTTTATTTAATGGAATTTTTTTATTAAGACAATTGTAGATTCACATGTAATATCAGTGAGGGTTTTCCAGAGAAGAGAAACCAATAGAAGATATGCATATAGATAAGCAGATAGATGAGAGATAGATAGATAGATAGGCAGAGAGGTAGATACATCCAGAAAGAGATTTATTGTAAGCTGTTGGCTCACACAGTTTTGAGGCTGGAAAATCTCATGAACTGGGTACCGCCACCTGGAAACCTATGAAAACCAGTTGTAAAATTTAAAATCCAGAGAGCTGGGGAGCCAGTGGTGTTGATTCTAGTCCAAGTCAAAGAGCTAAGACCAGGAACCTGAGGGCAGAAGGAAATTGATGTCTCAGGCCAAACTGTAGAGAGTGAATCAAGCCTTTCTCTGCTCTCCTCCTATTCAGACACTGGAAGGATTGGGTGGTGCCCACCCTCACTGAGGAGGGGCCATTTGCTTTACTCAGTCCACCAATTCAAATGCTAATCTCCTCTAGAAACATCCTCTAAGACACACCTAGAAATAGTGTTTAACCAGCCATCTAGGCATCCCATAACCCATTCAAGTAAGACATAAAATTAACCATCACTCATGTAGTTATAAGAAATTATTCAGAGAAATTCCTTGTACCCTTTACCCAGTTTCCCCCAGTGGTAAGATTTTGCAAAACTGTGGTAAAATACCATCGTATGATATTGACATGGACACATTTATCTTAGTCAGATTTCCCCTATTTTTACTTTTGTCTCATTTGCGTGCATGTGTGTGTATTTGGGGTATCAATACTATACAGTTTTATTTCCTGATTAGGTTCCTGTGTCAATCACCACAATTAGGACACTGAATAGTTCCATCACCAGGAGAATCCCTCATATTGACCTTTCATAACCAGGCCTACTTCCCTCCCTCCTCCCCTCAGTCCTACTTCCTGGCAGTCAGTAATCTGTCCTCCATTTCTAACATTTTATTACTCCAAAACTGCTATATAGGAGTTCCCACTTTGGTACAGTGTGTTAAGATTCTGGCTGCAGTGGCTAGGGTTGCTGCAGAGGCACGGGTTAGATCCTCAGTCCAGCAGAGTGAGCTAAAGGATCTGGCATTGCTACAGCTGCTATGTAGGTCACAGCTATCACTCAGATTCAGTCCCTGGCCCAGAAACTTCCGTGGGTACAGCCATAAAACAAACAAAAAACTGCTGTATAAGTGGTATTATATACCATGTAATCTTTTAAATTTCTTCCAACTTAAAATATTGCAGTAATGCAATAAAGTAGTAGTAATAATAACATTATTAATAATAATAATTCACTTTCATTTGTGCATATCATACATATCATTCATTAGGAGACTCACATTTGGACACTTCCTTTCCCTGTCATGAAGGCAGGGTCTATGCCATTCTCTCCTGGTTCTGCTGTTTTCGGCTGTCTTTTCAGCACTGTTAATGTAGTTAGCACTCAATAATATTTGCCTAAATCAATAAATACATTACTTTTTGTATTTAAAATTATGGAGCTCCCTGGCCTCGCTCAGTGTGTTGAGGATCCAGCATTGCTGTGAGCTGTTGTGTAGGTCCCAGATGCAGCTTGGATCCAGTGCTGCTGTGCTGTGGTGTAGGCCTGCAGCTACAGTTCCAATTCAACTCCTAGCCTGGGAACCTCCATATGTCGTAGGTAAGGCCCTAAAAAAAAAAAAAAAAAGAGAGAGAGAAAAAAAAAAGTATCGAGCTCTATGCTCTGGATTTATAGTGAAAAAAAGTACCCTTTTTATGTTTGATAACCATCACTCAGGTAAATAAAATATTTTTATATTGTGTTGCAATAGTTGGTCATTGTTCTGGTATGACTTTACAGGTGCTAGAGAAATTTATGCACCCCTCCTCCTATTTCCATTTCTACTACTCAGTTACTCTCTTCTATCAATGGTTGAAGTTCTTCTATTATAATAGATTCTGAAAGCCTAAAGGTGAGTTTCTCTATTTAAAATATATTGGGTTAAGTTAAGCCTATAAAATACATGTGCTATGTAATTTTTTAGTCAGCCATTTTGCTTGTTCTAACTGGAGGTCTTTTATTTACAAGGAATAGAGTCTCTTAATTTAACTTCATGCAAAAAGGGGTTTCTTGAATGATTACAAGTTTTCAGGAACCTTGGTTAAAGAGCTTACTATCTGGGCACTTTCAGATGTGGTCACTCTTTCCTTCCACCCTCTGTATGGACTTTCTCCCTTTGCACATCTGTTCTGGGTCTCTCTCCACTGGCTGGATTCCTCAGCTTATGTTGGCTTCTCATTTGCCAGTTTCAGCCCGTATTCTATCTGGTTTCCATTTGCTTCACCTCTTCTACTTCTAACTGGGCTTATAAACAGGATGCTGGCCAATCACTAGATAGGATCTTTTCTCATCAAATTTTCACCACCACATGAGAATCATGGCTGGAGAGTTGGGGTCCTCTGATGCAGAACACCGATGTGCTTTTTCTGCTAAGGTGTGGGAGAGGATGTATTTCTAATGGTAGGATGGTAGGAACCTGAAGGAAGCTCTGAGGATTCCTAGTGTGATGAATGAAGGTTAGTTTCTAATTTTTTATGGCCATTTTCTTGTACGTTAGAGGCAGCTCTGATTTAAATCTGGGAACAGATCTCTTAGTGTACACACTTCATTGTTGAAATTCATGTATCATGAAGTTTATGAAAACTATATGAAATAGGAAGTTCTCCAGTGGCCTACTGGCTTAAGGATCCAGCATTGTTGCTGCTGTGGCTCTGGTAACTCTTGTGGCACAGGTTCAATCCCTGGCCCCGGAACTTCCACATGTTGAGGGTATGGCTAAAAAGGAAAAAAAAAAAATTAAAAAGTAAAAGTAATTCTGATTTCAAAAATACATATAAATATAAAATCTTCAGATTTAATTTAATGTGGCTAGGTTTATTTAAAGGAAAATATTAAGGGGGGGTTAAATATTCTTTTGCAGAATGACCTCCTTATAGGAAAACACTGAAGCCTTTTTTATATGACCCAAAGATAAAAATGTGAGGATGAATTCTTTAAATGAAATAAAATGGTGTTTGTAGTCAATCAACATGTTTACTGTATAAATGAAATAAGAAGCGAATGAAGATATGGACATTGAAGTGACACATGGTTTTACTGGTATTGCAGTATCAGAGGATGCTCTTCCATGACCATGGCATGTGAAAGAGAATATCAAAACAGAATAAAAGAGGACTTCAGTGATAGAGAGGGAAAACAAAAGAAAGAAACATTTGCCGAAGCATGTTTCCTCTTTTGATTCAAAAACTCATTTTGCAGATATGAAGGTCTATTAAATCAGTAGATAAATACAATTACTCACTTTATATTCTACTTGTAAGGAAATGTATAGTCGGCAGAATTGCATGCACACAGTAGACAGATGTTCCAAATATATGCTTTATCTTACAAAGTCAGAGCAAGTTTATCTCCTCTCCCTACACCATTTAATTTGTGTATAAAACAGGGATTGGCTACATAATGTTAATTTTGAAGTGCTGCAAGGAAAAGGACCATCAAAGAGCAATGAGGGTACTTCAGTGTAGCAAAATGTCACCACCTTAGAAACTATGTCATTATACAAGTTGAAAGATTTTCAATAACAAGATGTGTAATAGTGGTTGTGATGGTGCTTAAACGTGAGTCCTAAATAAAATGGACAGTTAATTTAACTAGAATATGTGAACAGAGCAGTTTTATTTGTGTTAAAACTTAACAGTTTATGTCTCAACATTTTCCCACTTCAAGTGTGTTCATGAGAGTGTATAATTTTCTTCCTGTATTTAATCCTTAGTAATTGAATTCAGGGTGCTGGTGTCTTATTTTATTTTTTTTTCAATTTGAATTATTTTTTTTCACATACGGAAGTAGTCCATCCTTTTAATAATGGCACTTACCATTTTGTGGACATAATGGCAACATTGTAACATGTCTTCCTTGAAAGATGACAAGAATTACCTGAGACTTTAGGTTGTCTCATTGCTTTTCTCCTTAAATCTTTTGCTGATAATTGCTCACATTGGAAAGGAAATTTCTGGTTTGGAAAGAATCAAAGCCTACTTTCCATATTCCATTGAGGGTTTATGCTGGATATCTTTCATTTGCCCTTTCAGATCCCCTCTGCTCTACTCTGCACTCTGCTTTTGTTCCAGAAGCTGACGCATACTTTAGTCAGTTGGGAATCAGCGAGTGAGAAACTCTGGAGGTCTGATTATTTATTCCCCTGGCTTTTTCCTTGAGGCTGTATCCTGCCCTGATGCCACTGTTTCCAAAACTGTACCCCATAACCTCTCCTTCCATGGGTCCCTTGTTCCAACTGATGAAAACAGTTCAGCCCTGGTCCCTGAACTCTCCTTTGTGGTCCCCCTTTGCCTCACCCACAACTTTGTAATTAATCTCTTTGTAAATAAGGTGTTATCTTAATTTGAGTGTACCATCTGTATCTTCTGGGAACCACGGGGAGACACATTGTGCAGAGTGCAGACAGAACTGGGAATCTAGTTGGGAGGAGATGGTGAGATTATTACAAAAGGAGTACGAATTTGGATTCTGCCCTTAGAGTTCAGAGGAGAGGCATCAGTTTAGCTTTGTTTTTGACCTTTGCAAGGCTGAAATAACCTGCTTTGGCATCATTTCTGGCAAATCTGACCTTTTGTGTGATCAATAGTTGTGTGGTTACAGAGCTCAATCTTACTATATCAGAAATTAGTCATGTCATTAAATGTATTCTTACTATCTGAGTGTCACTTTTCAAATTTATGTAAGCTCTCTAAATTTATCTTGTAATAAATATCTCATTTGTTTTTTATGTTGAAATCCTGTAGAGTGATGTGGAACTGTAATGGTATTATAGCAAGAATATGACACTATATTAAATAATAATGAAGTGCTTTTACATTGTATGTGAAATTAATAGCTTTCGAATAGTTAAATTAGCAATCAATATAAATATTAAAAAAGTATGTTACCCAGATCACTTTAAGGGAAGCATTACATTCTTTTCAAGCCTTGGAAGTGTCAATAAAATTTTAAATAATGCAAAGCCAGAATAATATATATGAGATTATGCCAAAATTATTATTCATATTGAATCACTTAGTGTATTAATATCCATGATTTTAAGTGAATTCACCTTCAAAGATTATTCTTTGAATACAGATTTTCTTTTTGTAAATAAAAAGTTTTGTCAGAATTCTTCACATTTTGAGAATGAATTAAAAACAGAATATCAATGTCGTTACCTCAAACTTTCATGAGAGGAAAACTCTTAATCAAATATAACAACCCCCATGATCAATTATGTTGTATGTAGATGAATTTTGGTTAGTCCTATATCCCAGAGGTTCATTTTATGATTAGATTTTTCTTGAGTATCAGCTTTGAGGATATTTTTAGTTGAGATTGAGTATCAGCTTTGAGGATATTTTTAGTTGAGATTTAATTAGTATCTGGTCAGTTTAAGGTGTACAATGTGCTGATTTGATGCATTTATAAACTGCAATATGATGATCACCGTGGTGTTAGCTGACACCTCTAGTATATCGAAGAATTATCATTACTTTTTTCATGATGAGAACACTTATGATCTAATCTCTTAGAAACTTTGATTATAATATAGTGTTGTTGACTTTTGTCACTACACTGCATTTGATCTCCAGGGCTTATTTATAATTTTAACAGTCAGTGTTTGACAAAACTGTTTATTGAACACATTGTTAACAGCCACAGACTTTCATATATAGTGGTTTTTAGGCTTCAGGGATCATAGGTTTAGATAGCCATATAATGATAGTCTTTGTGAGTTTTTGCTTTATTTTGCTTTTCAGCAAAAACCAGCCATTGCAAATTTTCCATTGCAAATCCTTTTTTTTCCAAGGATTTTATTTATTTATTTTGGGCACACCTGTAGCACATGAAGTTCCCTGACCAGGGATCCATTCAGTGCTGCCTTGCAGCCTATGCCACAGCTTCAGCAATGCTGGATCCTTAACCCACTGTGCCACAGCAGGAACTCCAATACAAAGATTTTATAATTAGAGAAATTATGTTTTGTAAGAAAATACAATCTTTATTTGAAAATACGATTTAAAAATTACTCTAATAGAAGTATTTGGGAACAATTACTATTAGTAATGAAACCTCCCTTTTAAAATAATTTTGTTTGCTAAGAAACTTTCCGTACTAGAATTTTGCTATTCTCAAAGTTATGATGCAATTTAGAGTATAACTGCTTATTTTGGCCAGAAAACTTCTATGAGTTTTTTCTCTCCCTAAAGCATCTATCCCATCTGCTGGCTATTAGTGGCAATCAAACCCGTAATAAAGAATCACATTAAAAACCACCACATTTTTTCTGCTAGTTCCCTGAGTTGCTCTCTCTACAGATATTAATGCAGCAGGGCTGAATATTTCTGTAAACATCAATTTCTAACTGAAGCTAGAGGCCTCTGCCAGAAAGAATTGGTCTGAAACTGGAATTTAAGCATGGATGCCTATGACATCTAAAACAACTCTTTTCTATTTTCTTGTCTTTTTTTCCCCTGTGTTTATGTCCTTTAGTTATTGTGCCCTTATCCCTCCCCATCGCATCCTCTCCTGAGACCTATCACTGTTTTTTGCATAGTGTGTTTAAGCTAGATCATGTATTTCTGAAAGCCCACTTACTATATTTGAATGGTAAAACATGATGACATTTCTTCTTTTGGATTTGTATGTAATCCCCTGTGTGCATTAAATTGCAACTCCTAGTTTAAAAATGTCTATCCTATTTACATATTTCAATCAAGAGACCATCTTTTGAAATAGAATAAACACAAGCCAGTAAAGGTCAATGCAATAAAAACAACACAAGCAACAACAATGAACTGGCAGAGGTGTGAGGATTGGAGGAAGGGGTGTAAATTGCTCCTGCTCCCCTAGCACCTTTCTGCTCAAGATCTCATCTGAGCACCTGCAGCCTCAGCAGCCACTGGAAGTTTGTCTGAAATGCAGAATCTCAGGTCATACTCCAAATCTACACAATTAGAATTTGCCATTCATTCGCAACTTCCTATGTGATATGTATACACATTAAAGGTTCAGAAGCACTGCTTTTCTTTTTTTATTTCTGTCTTCCCATCTATTCTCCAGTCACTTGAATTTTTTGTTTCTTTTTTTACTTTTTTTTTTTTTTTTTTTTTTTTTTTTTACATTTTCTGGAGCAACAATACCAACTGAAAATACCATTAGGTCTGGGAGGCTATCAGTTTGCAAACTATTCTAAAATATGCAGCCAGTGAATCTGGCAGCCTTAATTTTGTATTTTTCAGGAAACAGTGATATCTAAATATCTAAGCAAAACTACTCATGGTTAAAAAAAAAGTCAATTCTTGTCATCAGTAAATATGCCCAGCCTGATTTAGTTCTTAATAAATGCCCCTAGTTCACTTTACCTATACTTCTGCCTGCTCTCTCCACTCCACCCCACTGTGTTATTTTTATGCAGCAGCTACAGTGACCCTTTCAGAGCCAAACTATCAGTGTTTCCAAGGGCTCCTGTATTACTTAGGAATAAAAGCCAGCACCTTGCAAGTTTTTGAAAGGCTCCAGTTTCTCTCTTTAAAATTTATGTCCAGTTCTTATTGCTTTAACCAGCTAGAAAATGTCTTATGTTCTCAACTCAAATATGTGCATGGCTTCTTCTTCCTCTTCCCCAGGGCCGACCCAAATGTCATTTTTAAAATCAGGACTTCTCTGATGAAAACTGGAAGAAATCAGTAGGCCCGTTTCCTGTCTCTCACCACTTAAGTCTTAGTTCTGTGAAAGAAGGCATGTTTGGTCTTTTGTTCAAACTGTATCCCCAACCTGAGCAAAATACTTGGCAGATATATAGTAGGTCCTTAATAGTAGGTATGGCGTGAATGGATTCATCGTCGCTTAAAAGTTATGTGACACTACTGACTCATCTGGACACTTTGGCTTGTTTGGCAGTAGCATAAAATTGAGGGTGATTTTGTATATATGTGTGTATAATATAAGCTATATCTTATGAGTAGAGTCTTTTGTATTCTATAGGTTTTCAGATATACCATATATCTGTGGGCTATTTACTGCTCTGCCATCCTGAACATTTTACACCTATGTTACCTTACTTCCAAACGTGTCGGTAGTACCTTTCATCAAACATCTACTTGAATAAAATTATCTTAAATTGTGAATGCTAACCATTAATTATCAACAGCTATTCTAAACTAAATAATTGAACTGTACCTTATTTGATTTGAACATTGTATATCAACTATAATAATTTTTAAAAAAGAAAGCAAGAAATACAATTTAAAATAAACTAGAACAAGTTCTCCTTGTGCCTCAGTGGGTTAAGAACCCAATATAGTGTCCATGAGGATGTGGGTTAGATCCCTGCCCTCACTCAGTGGGTTATGGATCCAGTATTTACATGGCTGTGACATAGGCCTGCATCTGAGCTCCATTTGGACCCCTAGCCCTGGAACTTCCATATGCCACAGGTGTGGCTATAAAAAGAACAAGAAAAAGAAAGAAAATGGAAAATCTCACACAGTATATTGTAAAAATTTCAGTTATCCTTAGGAAAGGACTTTTTTCCTAAATCAAAATGGCAATGCAAATGATTTTATATAACTGCTTCTTGAAACATTTTACTGAGAATAATAAATATGATTCCAAGTACTGCTCAGTTATCATTTTAAGAAAGAGATTTGAAGCTGTGTTTTTCCTCAAGAGCACTAGTTAGCCTCACGATTATCTGACACTGAAAAATCTTATTCTCGATGAATGTCTTAAAATAGAGAATGCAACTCATTACCATAATTAAGTCTCAGTGTTCAAGAATTTTTTTTTTTAAAAGAACCTTTACTGTTTTTTTTTTCTTTTCATAAAATGTTGTGAATAGATACACAGGAATATCTTAAAAATTAATATTCATTTATGCACTCTCCATTAATTAGAGAATTGGTTTTAGATACATAAATTGGTTTTTAATACATGAAAGAGGGCCTAACAAACTAGATGCTCAGTAAATATTTGGTAATTAATAAATGAATAAACTAAAATTGAATTTATCTTAGACATATTGGTTTGTGAATAAAATAAAAGTTCACTGATAGGTAAGGAACCTGCCTGCAATGATAAGGGATGTTGATGCTTTCTATATAAAATGGAGTAGGTAGTTGGTTAGGATGTCTCTTGACTAAAAGTTAACTAAAATGTACTCTTCGGAGCATTGTTAAATATTTCCATTGTTGTACACACACACACACACACACACACACAAATATGACAGGGAGGAAAATTCTGGATTATCACTTGATGTACTTTAGTACATTAGGAAATGTAGTACTTAGGAAATTTCATAGTTTTTTTTTTTTTCTTAATGATAACTTCTTTTGAGTTGAATTTCAATTTAAATATTAGACAATTTACATATCTATTTTACCCTTACATACTACAAAATATTTGATTAAACATAGCATTTACTGAACTAACCATTTAATTAATTTTACCTTTCAATTTTAATAGAAATATCCATTAGTATGTATAGTTAAATATATTTTACAAATAATGACAACTCACAATAGCTGCCCACTTTGACACTAAATGCATAACGTTTCTCAGAATACTAACAGAGACATTAGGTTATCTCAGAATACTAATAGAGACATTAGGTCAAATGAACATCAGCCAGTTGACATAATATTTCTTTTATAAGTTAAAAAAAATGAGGACAAGGGAATAATATAAATTGGGATAAGAATTTGAATTGCTTGATTTTTCGCCCAAGACTTGTATGTACATATTGCTTATAATTTATAATTTATATATTGTTGACATTCTTCTTTAAATTTATTGAACTGATACTTAACAGTGTATAATATAAATATATAATTACATATTGTTGACATACTGCTTCAAATTTATAATTTATAATTACATATTTATAATTACATGTAAATATATTTATAATTTATAATTACATATTGTTGAAATGCTGCTTCAAATTTTATTGAACTGATACTTAACAGTGTATCATATAAAATGATTATTTATATCCTTTATAAATATGTGGTTTTATTTAATATTTTTACAAAATGTTGAAACAAAAATAATGGTATTAGTTACCAGTATTCCACAGAATTTTTGTAGCAATGAGTAGAATATCAATGACTTTATATCACCTGTAGCTTTCATAACTTTTTAATAACTTTTCATAAGATTACAAGGCCCAGAGATATCAGGAAGTACAGGAATTAAATCGAGGACAATTGGTTGTATCCAAGAAAAGGAATCAATAGGGTTAATTAATTGGGTCAAGGTTTAAATGGAGTGTTGTTTGAGTTCAGGCATAGGGTACAAATGAAAAGTAGGCTAAGATTCTCCCAGTTGTCTCCTGATAGCATTTTGTCTCTTCACTCTCTCTTCCTCTGCAATAGCATATCTTTCTTTTGGGAACTGGCCCTCTACCTTCCCTAGTTGGGGATCTAAGTGACAGATGCTTTTGGACATTGTTAATGATTCCAGAAATGGGCATGTGCTATAAACTCATAGTCATTGCTGAAGATATTTCCAAGTGGAGAGGACCCTGTACCTCTTTGGATCATGGACTCAGAAGGCTGTGAATGTGAAAGGCTCTGGAGATGACCTTTCAAGAGAAACAAACAAAAAGTATAATAAAGTTCCTGACAGCATTCAGATTTCTGCCCCATTAATGCACAGTTTCACTCTTTCTTTCCTATGATGAGGTTACATGAGCCAATAATTCTTGTTTAGGATAAAACAAGGTATAGTCTTCAATTCTCAGCCAGTCTTCTGACTAATGCATGTTCTGTGGCAAGAAAATATTTTACAAATGCTATTTGAGGCCAGATTGTACATTAGGATGGGCTGTACTGAAACCACAGTTTAAGATACTGAGGAAACAGGAAACAAACATAATATAGGAAATTGAAATTTAAGGCTGAAAGGATGCTAGAAAGCATCAAGTTTAGTATCCACTATCAGGTATAATGAAACAAAAATGCCCACAGTATTTTATTTTCAATAAATCATGTCCCAGCTCATTCAGTTAATGAATCATCATATTAAGTTTCAGATCTGGAATCCCAACTTTTCAGAGAAAGTGGCTTCTTTCAGAACTCTCTCTTGGTTTAGCAGGACCTTGGAAGAAGATTAAAAGGAGACAGACATGATTGAAATTTGTCCTCTACTTAGGTCTTAATCCATCAAGGTCTTTAATGCTTATCTTTTGAACAGATCTAGTTTAGCTTCTAACCATGATTTAGGAATTGGTTGTTTAACATTTTGGTTCAATATGTGCCTCTTTCCTTCCAGGCTAGCAGTCAAACTCTCTTATTAATATTCTTTCCCCTTTGGCTGCACTTATGGATCTTTCTCTGAGTCAGAAAGTATCCCAATGGTCGTGACTTTAGGGCCACCCCAAGGATGTGGAGGAAAAGGAAACCTGGGCAAATATTTTGCAGTGTCTTTGTCTATATGGATAATTTGAGTCACCCAAAATCAGCTCATCAGGGCAATTCTGGTGGACCAGTCTTTCACAATTTCACAAAATAATCTCAACACTGGCCAGTGAGAGTGAGGAGCTCATTAAGCCATCCTCCTGAAACCTTTCCTAATTCTGGGTGCCTAGAAGATCCCAGAGGCACATGTTTCGGAGATCTTCAGGGCATAAGACCAACCCCTTCCAACAGGTTGGAAGAGAGCATCATAATACAGAAAAAAATGTGTGAATGAGACTCACATTGAGTCTTGATCTTAGCTCAGAGGAGCTCATCCAAATGCATTCCTGGCTCTTCCCAGTCTTAAGAAACAAGGGAGAACTTGGAAAATTTCCAATAAGGCACTAGCAATCCTTGGGGTGTACAACTTTTCAGGGGCCCCACTTCACTATGGGGGAGGTATGCTTGGCTTGCTTGTCCCTTTTCTTTGGCTCCACTTGTGGTTGTTAATCAGATGGCTTTTTCTGAGTCAGAACTCATTATAATCCCATCCCCAAACCTCCCATCTTCTAATATTTTGTCTGTGAATAGCACTGTCATTTGTCCATTGCTCTAACAGGGATCTTGAAATCATCTCCTATTCATGTCCCCACCTAAACACAATCTATTGACAAATCATGCAGATTTGACCATTTGAATAAAATTATCTTGGATGTCCTCCACCACTTTCTGTCTTCACAACCTCCATCATGGATCAAGATATCATGCTGTAATCACATGATAATTGTTCTCATTCATTCTAGTCCCTCTCCTAGAAAGAGCATCCTTTTAAAATTGGGCTTATGATTGTACCACCTTTTTGTAAAATTGGGCTTATGATTGTACCACCTTTTTGTTGCTTAGAATTAATTTAGTGACTTATTAATTTGGGGGTGAAATATAAACACTGTGATGGCAGTGATAATTCCTTTATTATGATCTGCTTCTCCATGGTCTCATCTTTATCTAAACTCTCCACACAGCAGTACCTTCCTCTGTGACTGATGTTGGTCTCTAGGTTCACAATTGCTGTCTTTATTTCAGTTCTTTGTGATTTCACCATTTTCACTTTGCCTAGAATGTTCTTACCTTGCCTCTTTACATCTCCATTTTATTTGCAGTATAATTTCCTTAAGGAGACCTTTCTCTCAAGGACATTTCTCTAATTGGGTCAGAGACTTCTCTAAACTCTCATTCCATCCTGTACTTTTCCTTTGTGTCTCTATTTTCAGAGGTATGTTTACATTCCTGCTTATGTTTGTCAACTCTGAGAGCAGGATTCAGTGCCTTCTTTTTCCACAGTTTATATACTTGACCCTAGCATCGTGCCTGGCTGTGTAAGTTGACTAATGAAAAAAAATCACAACTTAAAAATTGAAATTTATTGATAGATAACAATGAAATTGAAATATTCATTGTGAAACACGTATGCAAATATACATTTGAAGGTAATTTATAGAGAAATTGAATTGCTTTAAAAGCATGCAGACAACAAAGAAAATAAATCATCAACCAGATTGTTGGAAAAGAAATTGTATTCAGGAAGAATATGGAAATGGTATGCCTAAAAAGGCATTCAGGATGAGTAATATAAAGATAATTCTAAACCTAGGGCATATTTTGTTACCTGAAAGATAAAGAACATGCTCTGTCATTAAGTATAACTCTTCTAAATAAACTACTATTTAGAATTTCAAATGTATTTTAAGAAATTGAGACTTGTATGGATAAAATAACATTTTAAGTTTTTTTACAAATTTCACTTATTTCAGAGTTTCTGAATATGGTTTCAGCATAAATGGATGTAGTGTTTTGTTTGGAACTTTAAAAATCATGCATATTACGGGGTAGATTTCTGCAAGGATATTAGGTATGGCATTATTTAAATGCTTATGTATAGATTTTACTGAACATGTTTAAAGACAATTCTCAAAGGGTGGATTAACTATAAAGACTTAAGAAAATTCATATTAAACACTTCTAACTGGCAAAATTTCCACAGGGACATTAATCTTAATCAGTGAATAATGAAGAATATTGGTACATATTAGAGGAATAATTGTTGACTTCTAAAAGAGTTTAAAGTTTCTCTGAGCATTGATATTCACTATTAAAAAGGAATTACTTCATTAGCTTTCTCTATATAGATTTATTAATTAATGGTTGATTAGTTAAATGTAATAACTTTCTTGAAGTAGTGCTATCGTCTTACATGTCTTGAGAAATATAAAGTTACTTCAATTCAGGTTATGTCTGTATTTCATTTTACATTATTATTATTATTGCTTTTTAGGGCTATACTTGTGGCGTATGGAAGTTTCCAGGCTAGGGGTCGAATCAGAGCTGCAGCTGCTGACCTACACCACAGCCACAACTTTGGCAACACAGGATCCGAGCTACGTCTGAGACCTACACCACAGCTTGTAGCAACATGAGATTCTTAACCCACCAAGCAAGGCCAGGGTTGGAATCCACATCCTCATGGATATTAGTCGGGTTCGTTACTGCTGAGCCACAATGGGAATGTATTTTTAAAAGTAAAATATATACCAGTTCTGGAGTTCCCGTCGTGGCGCAGTGGTTAACGAATCCGACTAGGAACCATGAGGTTGAGGGTTCAGTCCCTGCTCTTGCTCAGTGGGTTAACGATCCGGCGTTGCCGTGAGCTGTGGTGTAGGTTGCTGACGCGGCTCAGATCCCGCGTTGCTGTGGCTGTGGCGTAGGCCGGTGGTTACAGCTCCGACTAGACCCCTAGCCTGAGAACCTCCATATGCCGCGGAAGCAGCCCAAAGAAACAGCAAAAAGACAAAAAAAAAAAAGTAAAATATATACCAGTTCTAAAATGAAAGTGCAATTTCATTGTTAATAATTATACGTGTATGTCCCAATTTAATCTTTTCATTTGGAGGGGATACATTTTTGGTGTGCAAATCATGAGTGGCCCATTAGTCACAGTAAAAAAAGTGAATGAATACATAAATACATAAGACTGTTGCTCAAATTGAAACATTAGTGTAACTAATTATTGATTATGTTGTAAATAAAATATTCTAAATATTTTTCAAAATCATGTATTTATCTGTTTCACAGCTAACTTCAACATTTAAAAAAATAAGAGGAGTAAATTTTGAAATATATGGATAAGGAGTTTATGTTCAAAAACTAAACACAGAATTAAAAGTAGAGTGCAGCTAAATAAGTTTTTAAGGAAGAACGGCTGATAAGAAACTTTTCAAATATGCCTATTTCTATAAAGAATGTATATATTGTGTGCTTTTGAAAATGTAAATAAAATAAATGTTATAAAGAAAAATATCAGTAAATAGGAAAACATTAAATACTTAAGTATTAAAGAAAATCATGTTAGGTTTTATTCTTTGTCTCAGATTTCATGCCAGTTTCAGCTTTCCTATAGTATCTTTCAGAGAGGTGTGATTTATTTAGCTTTACTTCGATTTAGAACAGTATCTGACGTATAGTGGAAATAATTAAGGGTTGACTGTTGAATAGTACACTTTTCCATCAGAAATTCACAGATATACTTTTGTAAATAAATGGGAAGTGAGAGACAGAGAAGAAACTAATGAGGCAGATATGCAAAGGCAATAGGAACAGAACGTCTGTTTATGAGAAAGAGAAAAAAACCTTAACTATCCGTTGGGAATATCCCTGGGGGCTCTTCATTTCCCCTTGCACTTTGTCTTTGTCATACGGAAAGCTCCTTACCTATTACTGTTAATTTTATTTAATACATTGGAAAACAAGGCCACAAATTCTTTTCAACAAGGGTGCTTGCCAAGTTCCGATTCTATTCATCTCAGAATAAAGATGGTGACTTTAAATGTTTTAATTTACTTCTTATATTCCCAAGTGCTTAGTGTGAATTTCTTTTTACCTTTTTCCCGAATCCAAAAGTAATGATCTTTTAAAGTACATTTATGCAGCCCTCATTTTGCTTGGTAGTGCAGGATCTTAAAAATGACAGCACATGCTGAAACTATGCAAGTAAGTCAATGGAAAACGTAGGATTGTTCTGTGACGTCTTAGTCAAATCACTGAACATCCCTTATCCTTGATCATAAGTGTGTAAAGATGTCAAATGGTAAAACATATTTATTTACTACACTGCAGTGTAACGCTTTAGGCAGATTGAAAATTAAAGTGATCTTTCTTTGGTAAAATACTTACCCAGAGTTGTTTAAGCAGTACTTGCCTTCTTGTATAATTTATGGTTAATATCATAAGAAAGCATCTTTTCTATCTCTTGGCAGATTGTCCTATTTCTTTCAAAGTTTGAATCAGTGCTTGACATTTTGTTCTTTGCTCTTTCAATATTATGAAATACCTCCAAGAGATTTTTTAAAATAAGTTTTTGTTGACATATTTCCTCTGGAATATCTTCATTCTTGTTGTCATAAACAATTTCTTCATATGTGCTAATTTTTACCCAAACTGAGTTATTTTAGCTTTATATCTAGAGCCTCTTAAAGGGTGGCAGAGTCAACATTCTCAAGTCAGTTATTTCTTCTTTAACCCTTTGACTTGAATTTCACTTCTCAGCATTATCACTTTTAATGTCTTCCGTTAACCTGCATTTTTGTTATCTGTGTTTGTTAAACATCATGGAATTTATCACTGAGAGGCAGAGAGGTGATATAATCATTGGTGTTACTCTTACTGCATAAACTAAACAGATTCCCAGTGACCAATCATTAAAAGACTATGAAAGAAGTAATATTTCTAGCCACTCAGTGGTCATGATATACTTATGTTATTTACACAGTAACTTACATACATGCAAACTAGCACCCAAGTATGTACTTATGCAACAGCCAATATATCACAGTAGCAATACACCCTGAACCATGGAGTGGGGGTTTGATATTATTTAATTAGCCATAGGTGACCAAATGCATACACCTTGTAACTGTGTAAAGACTACTTGCAGTGTATTTGGTGTGAATATTGATTATTTTATTATTTGTGTGGACACATATATAAAATTATCCATTTTTTTAACAATGAGATATCACTTGCAACCTCTTATATGGTTAATATTTTAAATATAGACCTTCTGTGTTTTAAATGACATGTAGATTTCAATAGATGGGCCTATTTATATTGTACTAACTTGGACACAAAATATGTATCAGTTGAGTAAACAGAAAAAAAGTCTATCTGGCTGTTTCAAGCCAGCCACAATCACTGGCTGCCTTTTCAGGTCCAGAAACCGTGTTATACCAGAACTTTCATTGTTTACCAGACCTCTGGAGTTGAACCATCTAACCAAAAGAACAAGGAAGCAATTAAAAAGCCAAATAAAGCATTTGAATTGATAATCATGAATATAACCATGAATTGGATGGAGATTGTCACAGCAGATTTATAATACCCTCTTTCCCAGATAGAAAGCTCAGCCCTGCTTTCACTTGATCGCTTAGTGGACTTGGACCAGGAACTAGAATTAGAGAAAATGAGTACATATTGCCATTGACTAGAGCCCTTGAGAGGCATTATGCCTAATACGTGAAAGCACATATTCTAAAACAGTGCCTTCCAATATGGTAGCTGTTAGCTGCATATGGTTATTGAGCACTCGAATGTGGTTAGTCCAAGTTAGGATCTGTTGTAGGTGTAAAACACATGCTGAATTTCGAAGACTGCAATGAAAATAATGTAAAAATTCCTTAGTAATGTTCGAATTGCTCTTATGTCGAAATGGTGCTGTTTGAATATATTGGTTTAAACAAAATATTAAAAGAAATTTCACCTGTTTCTTTTTACTTTTTCCAGTGTGGCTACAAAAAACTTAAGATTATGTCATGTGACCCACATCATGTTATTAGGCAGCACTGCTTCAGATCTGTAACTCCTAGGCTCAAATCCCAGTTCCAAAATGCACTGGGGTGACACTGGATCTGTCACTTAAAACCTCTGTTCCTCAGCTTCTGATCTGGCAGATGGAGAAAATAAGAGTAAAGGTAAATTTAAATAAGTTAGTAAGTATTAAACACTTAGATATTTGCCTGACATTTAGTTCAGCACTTTATGTTAGTTATTATTGTTGTGTTGATTGATATAAGAAATACCTTAAACATACTCTATCTCTTGAACTCTTTTGCGTTTTTGTTTTCTTACAGTCATTTATTCTTTCCAGACATGTTGCTGTATAATTAGTTCAGATTACTCTTTCTTTACATCAGCCAAATGAAGGCATGTTTTCCTAGGAATCCACATAGGACTGTTGACAGAGTTGAAACACAGCCCAGTTTCATCACCAACATATTTATATTTCATCATGAACATATTTACATACTGTATCTTTTTAGTTTACTTTTATAAGTGGCTAATTATATCCATTGTGTATGTCTTTGTGTGCTGTTTTAATTATTATTACTTTCTTTACTTTGGGAGGCTTTTTCTCACATTTTGGCAAAAAAATAGGAGCTGTTTTCTTAGCTAATAGATGATTAAACTATTGTATTATTTTTTAATTGATTTAGATGTAATAGAAAAGTAAATTATAATATGTGGATATTAAATGGAATTTAATATATAATTATTAAGGTTTAATACAAGTATGTGTATCTGTATTCCCATTATGGTGCCAATTAACTACAGGTGTTCTATAAACCATAGAGTTTTATAGGTTATATGGATATAGGTTTATTGACTGATCAATTTTACTTTTAGATATGTATTTTAAAATATTTTAGTATGGAAATTATTCCTAAATATAATTGGATTAACTAGACTTCTGTGTAAATAAAAGAAAAATTAGGAGTTCCCGTCGTGGTGCAGTGGTTAACGAATCTGACTAGGAACCATGAGGTTGCGGGTTCGGTCCCTGCCCTTGCTCAGTGGGTTGACGATCCGGTGTTGCCCGTGAGCTGTGGTGTAGGTTGCAGACGAGGCTCAGATCCCGCGTCTGCAACCTACACCACATGCTGTGGCTCTGGCGTAGGCCGGTGCCTTCAGCTCCGATTTAACCCCTAGCCTGGGAACCTCCATATGCAGAGGGAGCGGCCCAAGAAATAGCAAAAAAAAGACAAAAATAAATAAATAAATAAATAAAATTAATTATAAAAAAAAGAAAAATTACATTCATTTGTGCTTTATGTTAGTACTTCTCGATTATTAAGATATCTTGAGGAAACAAGTCTTTTAGATAGCTGTAATATAACTTTATATTTTTTCATCATAAGTGATGGGCCATATATCCATTTTTCTGTCTTTCTTTTGTTAAATGAGCAATACTCCTGCAAGTAGAATAATCATTATCCAAAATATCTATTCCTCAAAATATGGGCTTCTAATTACGTGATTCTAGTGTTTCTCTATCCTTTATTTTTCCCAATATCTGGCTTGTAATTTAGTCATGGCAATATATTATTCCTAGTTAATCACATTCATCTTTCATTATGATCAATGAGAACATGAGAATTTGATAGAGTTTTTACCTCTGTTATGAATTTCTTTTTCAATGTGAAATATTTATATCTTGGTGTTATTGCTTTCTTTTGTAAATATATCTTCCTATTCTAGCTCATTCTACTTCCTATTCGATAGTTATTTGATTTATCTATTAATATCAGATGAGAAATTTCATCTATAGCTTTCTTAAAGTTTAACTATACTTTATGAATTGAATTTGAATGTATTTTTCAGTGATAACTTCAAAGTATTGTAATAGGTTTGTTAAGCATGACCTCTCCTGACTGAATTCATGTTGGCTATAATTAATCAGATTATACTTTACCAAGTATGCATTTGCCATGCGCCCTAAATACGTTTCCATGAGTATAATTCTACAGCAGATGTTAACCTTTGTCACTCTTGATTCCTCTTCTGTTGTTCATCTTATAGTACATTCTTTCATTTAAATACCTATTCAATGAACTAATAATACTCATTAAATAGAATAGATTATTTATTCTAGTTGAATTTACTAGTTATTATAACTGGATATCCTGAAAGAATTTAATCATAACTATACCCTAAACTCTAAATTCTTATAATCAATAAGTATGTGAGAAATACTTATTATAAAATATAGTATATTTCAAGTTTTATAAGGCCATTTTATAATTTTTTGACTTTCCTTTTGCTTTTAAACATAAGTACAAAAGAAATGAGAATCTCTGTAGTAAGATTTACCCAGATAGAGAAGTATTATAATCAGTCCCAGGAAAAAGATATTTTATTACTCTACTGTGCATTGAGATCTGAAAGTAATGGTGAATTTTCAGACATGCCTAATTCTAAAAGTAAGGAAAGTAATTTAAGATATTTATCATCTGCTAGACAGATGGCACTATGACAGATGCAATTAATCTTTAATATTGTTATAGATTATTTTTATTTGGCTTCTCAACATGGAAACAGTTAAGAGCACATAGAACAATATAACTTTTCTTGGTAATTTTAAACAATATACAAAGTATTTTGACTGCTTAAAACTATTATCTTTATGCAGGTGCAAATGATGGAATATAGCCAATATATGGTCTTAAAATTTTTAAAAAGCCTACAAAATATTTGTGACATTAAGTTTATTTGTAAAATGAGAATTCTTATTGTCATTTTTATTTTATTTCATAAAGATTTAATTACCAAGATATTATCTAATTAAATGTTATATTTTAAATGTAAGCTAAAGAGAAATTCTTGATGAAAATGGTATTTATAGTCTCAGAATGTTCCTTTATATCCCTGAGCGTTATGAACTCTGGAATTTTTCTTATTTCACATATATTTTCAGGGGGCAGTAAGTACTTTATCAGTCAAATGCAATATTAAACATTATTCAATAGATAGTTTTAATAATAAAAATGGAATACAGTTTTCTTAATTGGAATCACAACAGTATTATGTTTTTCTAAGGCCAACATAAATCTTCTTGTGTATGACATTGGCCTCACATAAACACACTCCAAACAAAATTCAAGTAATAATGGTTACATTATAATGTATATAAGTTTATACTCATTATTTCTACATTTATTGTAATTGTAACATTTTAAAACCTGATTTATTCAAATAACAAAGATAAAGTAAATATTAAGCAAATTCTTAATGTTTCCTTAATACTATGGCAAAATGCAATGAAAAGACTGAGTTCAGGGAGTATAATATCTTTCAGCCATGCAAACATAAATTATTATGAATGTAGCAAAAATAGCTTGATATTTATATTATAGACCTTTAAATTTATAAAATAGAAGGTCCACATTGCATCAAGTAGTAATAAACTATCTTTGTTAGTTTCATATGAATAAAATTTTTCCTAAGCATTTTCATTTTGATATTTTGGGTTTTGTAGTTTTTTTGGCTTTTGCAATATTGAAGTCAGCTTTTGTAAATCTGTTTTTAAAGATGTGCATTGATACCATTATTATGTAAATGCAAGTTTGAAGATATGTAATGTCATAATTTCAATAATATCACTATATTTTTAAACTATTGAGGCTTTTTAGCTTTTTCCTATATCTATCTTCGTAATAGAACTGTTTGGTAATATGATGCATTTTTTGTGTATCTTTATAGAACAACTCTTATTGTTCTTAGAATATTTTATTAAAAGTACTCAAATGGATTCCAGAACAAAAGGAGTACCATCTATTTCTTACCATGTTACCATATGTTAGGTATTGCACTAAACACTTTAAATCTATTAGCACATTTATTGCTCATATTAGCTCTATCAGGGAGGTATTATCATCCCATTTCATAGACATGTAAACTGAGACTCAGTGGATTGGACTGAGGAATTAGTTCCATTTAATTCCAAAGCGGAAATATTGTGTGCGACATGCACAGATATCAAGGAATGCACAGATAACTTTCTCTGAATGTTCACTAACTATACTTGATTGGGATGTAAAGATCAACAGAAAGGAACATCTTTGCCATTCGCATCAGTAGGGAAAGCTTTTTTTTAATTGTGTTACTCAGAGGCCTAAAGTGTAACTCATCTAGGGCACTGATTTTAAGCAACCAATAATGAGAGACTGTTGAAGGGATAATTTCCTGCCTGAAATGGCCAGTCCTTGGATGATCTAGGGGGTGGGGTTTGGGGAAATTCCTTAAGGAACTCTTAGACTCTAATTGGGGAACCCAAGCCAGGTGAGGTGACCACCAGAGGATTCATTTGTTCACTCGGTGTCAATAGATAAGTGTTGATGAGCTGCTATTTTTTTAGACAACTTGTTAGGTAGTACTTGTTATTCTGAGAGCCATTGTTGAGGGTGGGGAGGGAACTGAAGCAAACAGTGAGTAAGAAAGAAGTCACACTCCAGGGTCAGTAATCAGAATCCTACTGCGTAGAAAAGGTAGATCCTGGCTGATGCCTTGAATGGTGGTAAATTATATGTTTTGCTTTTATTGATCCTTAGTTTGGGGTAACCTGGCACAGCCAAGCTACATTCATGGTATTAAGTGAAAACAATGAGGTGTGCCCTAAGAGAAACATGAAGGTTGCTAGATTGAGATTGTTTTCAAGTGCCAGAAGCGATCCTGGCAGTGCTTCCCCTCTTCTGTTCTTTCCATGAACCAACATTTGTAATAGCCCTCAAAGTTCAGCCAGCCACCCTGCCATACATACCATCTTTACTTTTATACATCTGGCTACCTTAGTCATGACACCTTTGCTTATCCTGCCACTTTTTTCCTCTTCTTTCCTCCCTTCTCCCTTCCCTTCTCTCCCTCCTCTCTTTCTTTCTTAAAAAAAAAAAAAATTTCTCTAGCCCCTAGCCACCTTTATTCCAACTTCATCCTTTTGCTGTGGCTGTGACTTGCTTCTAGCATTCTGTGACTTGTAGCATGCTGTGCCTTCTGACCACTAGCACAGATTAAGGAATTAAGCAATGCTTTATTATTTGATTTTTTTCCTTCCTTCCTTCCTTATATTTTCCTCTTTCCGTCATTTCTTCTTTCCTCCATTTTACCCTTTGAGCCTTTCTCATATCAAAACTGATCAATGGTTTTTGCCTCAGGGTTGGGCATCCACATCCAGATACAAAGAACAAAATAGTAAATGGTTAGCTTTCAAGTGTAAAAAAAGAATTTTTTAAAATTCATGGCGGAGACCGCATTTGAAAAGATTTTTTGAGTTATAAGGCCGTGCTTCTTAGAAAGGAAAAGTTTGTGTGTTTTATGTTTGATCAACAAAAAGAGAAGCCCCAAAGAAATCTAGACATTGAGTCAGGGAGATAACACAGAGATCAGGAGTTTGCAGAATGTATTCACTGAAGAGCAGAAACTATAATGGAGCTGTAGGTGTGGCAGCAGCAGCAGCAGCAAGGATAGATGTCTGTGACCTTCCAAGAGGTAAGACAAGGCATTTCTCAGTGGCTGCCAGCACTGAGTGACAAATCCAGAAGAAGGAGGTGTTTACCCCCAAAACCAGGATGCCATGTAGAAAAAGGAGGAGGAACATTCTGTATCAAACACAAGAACCTGGAGGTGACTGGGTTAACCTGTGTTTACCTCTATTAAGCTTGCTGTTCTCAGGCAGAAAGGAATCTCACAAAAGATAATATGTCTAGTTAATAGAAATAATTTTTCCAATTCTCAACTTTAGTTCCCCCGAGTATGGACTTTTGATATGCTTGGCCTTTCATTCTGCTTACACAGCCTCTTTTCCCTTTCCTTGTTGGGTTTCTTGGCTTATGACTTCTCCCAGTACCTCTGCTCCTGTCCTCCTCCTCACTTATGCAAGGCCTGCACATTTATACATGCAAATTCTTGGGAGCACGTTTCTTTTAGGAATCTCTCTGCCTCTTCGTCTGTCTTAATGTATCAGACATCTTTCCCTAGGAGCCAATTAGCTGGTCCCTTAGATTCTATGATTTTGATCTGTGACACTGACTTACTGACCTTGCCCTAAATATTCCTAATAGTAACCTTCAATGAAATCTGAATCACATGGTGGAATGTGAGGGCATGCTATGTGTGTAATGTACAATACAGTCATTTTTTGAAGAAATAACAGAATAATGATAGTTATCTAATACGCATATATAGTATCTACCTTTAAAAATAACGTTTTCACACACATCTCATTTTAACCTTAGAATTATGAAGATAAACAGTGTTAAGTTAGTTTTCCCTAAAATAGAACATACAGAAGAAAACATAGCAATAAGCTGTACAGATAATAGACAATAAGTGTATGTTGATTGAACATGGGAAAATGTGTATGAAAAATGTAACAAACACATAATCCTATCTAATTATAAAATAGAAACTGTGCCTTATTTCCTTTGTGTTTTTCATTCTGTGATTACCATTACTTAGATACCACTTTTTTATTTTTGGAAGCATAAGCAATGCACACTAGCCTACGTCTGTTGAAACATACATGTTCTCAGAAAAATCTAGATGAACTCAGTGTAATTCCTGGTTTTCTAACTCTAGAGTAAGATTGCCCATGTATGAAAGCCATCTTCATTGTTTACCAGCTCTTTGACTCTAGGAAAGCTGCTTCTGCTCTCCATGCCTCGGTTTCTTAATCTGAAAAATGATGATAAAGTATATTATTTATAGTATTGTGAAGATTAAACAGGTAACATGAAACCCCTAGTAAGCATATAATTTGAGGTTTTTATGATTATTCTTGTTACAGATATTTACAATTTTACAAATGTCCTTTATTTCCAATCTGTAAATATGACTAAAATATGACGCTATTTTGGGGCAGGTCAAAGTTATCTATGGCGCACTAGTTAATGTTGACATGTAATATATTTCAATGTAATCATTTTCAAAAAAGTCAGAGTAGTGTTTTCTGAATTTTGATGTAACTAGAAGAATAAAAACGGCAGGAAATGAAGAATGAATTTAGTTTCTTACACAAATAATTGAATTAACAAAAGAGAAAATTTAAGATCCTTAGTTTTGTAATCACGTGTTTATTTCTGAGTTTACTGATACCGTAGCTTCCACACTTTGAGAATTCTCTGTGGTATTAATAACCAAATATTTCTAGCTCTCATCTCTTTTGAATATGTGTGAGGGTTGTATTTGCTGGCCTTGGAAGGTAACCTGGCGTGTGACACATTTTGATCAATGAAATGTGAGGATTGATAATTGCCTCCCTTTTTCATTTGCACTGCTTTGATTGTGGAAGCACTGGTCAAGGGGAACTTTACACCATCCTGAGTCTCAGCATGACTATGATGAGAGCGCCCCCTGCTGCCCTTCATTGGACAGGAAGCAAAAGCGGAACAAACCCTTGTGTTAGACTATGACACTCTGGGGTTGTAAGTAACTAAACTTGACTGTCACAATATTTACTTAGAATTTGAATTGTTGTTTACATTTATTTTTACTTTTAAAATTATAAAAAAATAATGTATTAGACCACTTTTCATTAGATACACAATTTGCCTGAATTTTCAATTTAAAAGAACTTGACAATTTAATCTGATTTAATTTTTTAATTTCTCAAACTGTAGTTAGTACTTCTCAGGCAGTAGTTTGTCTATGCCTTGTCTCCAGTGTAGTACAGTAAGCTTTAAACAGAGCAGCCATGTTCAGGGGAGGTGAATTGGTCATTTAATAAGATTCTTTGGTACTTAGCTAATGACTTGTGAGTATGAAGCAAAACAATTAAAATAAAAATTGATGAAATTCGGGAACATTTGTCAAGTGTCAAGCATGTATAAAGAACTGTGATAAATCTTTAAGGGAAAAATAAATGAAAACTCTTGAAATGAAATATTCAGATGATTTTCTAACTTAGTGATGCTGATTTACAAGATTTCCAATAGAAACTATCACTAATGAATTGTGAAACAGTTTGAAAAGGGCTTTCTGTGAATCAGCCTGTCTTTGGTTTGGGTGTTTATTGAATATGAGAAAATTAAAGAAAGAAAAAGAGGGAAAGGTAAAAAGAGAAAGGGAAAGAATTGCACCATTCTATGTTGTTATTTTCCTGAAAGGTATTGATTAAGGAAAATTTAAAAATCTCATATATGGTTACATAATATATCCAAATGTCTTTTGTGATTTTTCACTATTCTATATAATTTCTGTCATAAATAATTTTAAGTCCCATCATCCAAGGAATGCATTCTTGTCTAGTCTTTTTATCAAAGGATTCATTCTTGTGAACCAACAAGGCATAGACCCAGACCAAAGAGAGCTTTCATCGTTTTTAAGAAAGTGACGCTAGCTTACAGTCTCCTAGGAAACTCAAAAATTCAGCAGCTGTAGAAAGTCCAAGTTTTACAAAACAGCTATTATTGGGGGTAAAATCTTCCAAGGAACCATCATTCCTTACAATCTCACCTTATTTTAAAATTTAGTCTAAGAAATACTTGCACAGTATTTATGATTAGCCATTTTTTTACAAGAATAAAAAAAAAATGAACAAAACCCAGATTTGGAGACTTTCCTTTGTCTGATCTGTGTGGAACTGCAAACAAACTCAGGAAACTTAATAAAAGGCTGATTCTTTGAAGGGAATGGTCATCAAACAAACACGGGAAAAAAATACAAATCCAGTAAACACAAAGAGAATAATAAGACAGTATAATAGCAATGTATGTGTATATATCATACACAATATAATAGCAATGTATGTGTATATATTATGCACAGTATAATAGCAAGGTATGTGTATATATATATATATATATATATATATATATATATATATACATCCCAAAGAAATATGTAAGTCAAAGTATAAAATATGAAAACTAACAGTACATGAAATAATCACTTTCTCTCCATGAAATTAAGAGCTTGAGCTAAATGAGCTTCAAAATTTCTATCAAGAGAAAAATAATTCTATGTTACTTTTATACATTTGTCTAGCACACTCAGTTTGTTGGTTATGTCCTCTTTTAGATGCTAAGAGCAGCACACAATGGAACAGTGCTTGTAGAAATGTGTACCTGTGTCTCATGTTACCATGCTGTTGTAGAAGATGAATGTGCATTTTGCTTTCCTGGGAAAATTTAAGGTTTTTTTTAATTAAATGAAGACTGCCTAATGTTAAGTCATTTTATTTTTGTGCATTAATGACTCCTTCATTATTAATAGATCTTGATGGGAAACAAGCTCAGTTTAAGAATAAAAAGTTAAATTTTAGAACTGTTCCCCTGACAGGAAAAATAGCAGCTGAGGAAATGAACATGCTTACGGAATTTTTAGCATGTTGACGCATGCTGGCTAAAATGCAGTAAAACAACAAAGAGGAATGTCTTTGACATCCAGCAACTCTAAGTCAAAAATTGTTTTCAGTATTATTCCTGGGACTTTGGGAAAGTTAATTAACTTCTCTGAAACTCAGTTTATTTATGTGAAACATACAGATATTATAAACCTCAGAAGGATTTAGGAAAGGTTTTTTGTTTGTTTGTTTGTTTGTTTGTTTATAATTTTTTTATTTTCCCACTATACAGCAAGGGGGTCAGGTTATCCTTACATGTATACATTACAATTACATTTTTCCCCCACCATTTGTTCTGTTGCAAAATGAGTATCTAGACAAAGTTCTCAATGCTATTCAGCAGTGTTTGTTTTTTTTAAAGGAGATGCTATCTTAAGTTTTCAGTAAATATTATCATCCATTCTCCCCATTTACATAGAGACTTAAGTAAGTCCTTTTCAAGCAGTAATTATAATGTGACAGGTACAAACATATCTATTAGGTAGTTAATATTTTATGTATATCTGCATCTCAAATGCAAAATAAATAAGATGGAAAAATAAAAACAAGGAAACTATTTGACTTCATGTTACATGAAAAGATTTCCTATCATCTGTTTTTCTCATAGTGTGTGTGTGTGTGTGTGTACATAGATGTACTTTTATATATAAAAGAGGGTATGTATATATGCTTTTATAGAAATCCTTACTTTTTACCAACCATTTCTTTTAGACAGTAGTGCTCTCCTGAAGCATATGTTCTAGTGAAGAAGAGATAATTAGAAGCTAATAAGTAAACAAAATTAGAGTGGTGAAAATATTTTTCAAGGAGGTTGCATTGGCACTAAGAACTGAGTGACACATTACAATCGACCATGCTATGTATGACCTGGGGAAAATTGTTTCAGGCAAAAGAACAGATAATTCCCAGTTCCTAAGAACAGACGGTGGTTGGGATACATAGGGATAGAAAGAAGGTTCTGTGACTCTAATATAGTTAGCAAGGGGTGCTAACAAACCTCCATTGGGACTGTAATGATCCCTGCTTGTGTCATCTGTTCCCCCATCATGCAGGGATTGGCTCGTCTATTAGAATATGGCATGATTAAGGGTATATTACTTCTGAGATTAAGTTATAAAAGATGCTGTGACTTCTTTCTTGGTCACTGTTTTTTTCTTTCTCTTGGATCCTTTGCTCTGGGGGTAATAACTATTTTATGAGCAGCCAGAGGAGATGCTTAAGTGGAGAGGAAGTAAAGACACCTACCAAAAACCATGTGAGGGAACTTTGAGTAGGCTCTCTACCCCCAAACCTCTTCTGAGATTGCAACCCTAGCCAACAGCTTGACTGAAACTTTATTAAAGACCCTGAGCCGGAGCTTCTTAGCCAAACTCCTCCCAGATTCCAGCCTTCAAAAATAGAGTGAAATAAAAACTGTCTATTGTCTTTCGAGCCCACCTTTGAAAAATCAACTATACCCCAATTTAAAGTCAACAAGAATATAGAAAATTTGAAGGAAAAAAAAAAAGATCCCATGTTTGGGGATACTTTTTGATTAGCAATAAATAATGAATATACAAAATGAGAGTGGTTAGAAATAAAGTGATGCAATGTAGGACCTCACAGAGTTTGAAATTTGTCTGTTATTAAACAAGCTTAAGTTACTGAGCGATTTGAAATTTTGAAATATATACACAAAGTGATTTGACTTTGCTCTAAATAAATAGTGACTCTTAGGAAACAGGAGTTTGGAAGTCCATACAATTTAATCAGGATGTTGAGTTAATAGGAATAATCCAGTAATCAATGTGCATGAGACACTGATTAGATTAGAACAGAAAAGACAGAGACAAGTACAGCTACGTGCTCTACAGAAGGAGATAGAACAGGCAATAAAGTCTAAAGTTGGGGAATACCCTCAATATACATGAGTACTTAAAATCAATGAGAAGAATAAAAGTCAAATAACTAATGAATTAACAAATGACCAAAATACATCTAAAGAGACACTCAATCTCGTCACTGGTGGCAAAAGAAAAAAAAATTCAAGAGTAATGACATATTTTTTTCATATTACAGATTTAAAAAGACCATTGAAACTCTTCATTGGCAAGACTGGAAAACTATCTACTCTCATTTATTGTAGCTATCAGTCTAAATTGCTATCAACTCCCTGGAGCTAGTCTTTGAAGTCCATACACTTTGTTCCAGGGACTCCACTTCTAGGAATTTACACCAAAGAAATATTTGCATTATTAGTGAACACTCATTGTTCATTGCAAAGTTATTTATATTGGTGAAAATTTGGAGTTTATAGAGTCTCCATGTTATACATCATGGATCATATTTATGGTATAATGAGTGAAAGGTTTCAACATGTTGTGTGTATTATGAATTCATGTATGTAAAACTATATGCATCCATGCCATATTCTCATGACGGGGGTGTGTGTATGTGTATGTGTGAGCAAGTGTGAGAGAGAGAGAATTGGGGGGGAACCATTTGGAAGGATGTTTAGCAATTACGAATAGTTCTAAATAGTGGATTTGGAAATGATTTTTATTTTCTTCAGCTTTTTTGCTTTTAGAACACACTTTTATGATAGCAGGTTAAGATGTGTTTTTAATAGGCATTATATTTTTAGAGAAATTTTAGGTTCACAGCAAAATTGAGCAGAAGGCGCCAAGGTTTCCCATATTCACTATCCCTTGTCTCCACAATATACCGTCCTTCATTATCAACATCCCTCATCAGCATGGTGCACTAGTTCCCATTGAACCTACTACACTGAATTATCACCCAAAGTCAATTACCTAAGGAGTTCACTTTTGATTTTGTACATTCTGTGGGTTTGGAAAAATATGTAGTGACGTGTATCCACCATAATAGTATCATACAAATCCTCTTTGCTCTATGTACTCATCTTTCCCTCCCCACTAAGCACTGGCAACCACCGAACTTTTTCTTGTCTCCATAGTTTTGCCTTTTCCAGAATATCATATTGTGGGATCATACAGTATGTAACCTCTTCAGATTGCCTTCTTTCACTTAAGAACATGTATTAAAGTTTCCTCTATGACTTTTCTTTACTTGTTAGCTCTCTTCTTTTTAGCACTGAATAATACTCCACTTGCTGGATGTGCAATAGTTCATCCATTTACCAGATGAAGGACATGTTAGTTGCTTTCAAGTTTTGGTAATTATATGTAAAGCTGCTGTAAATATTCTCATGCAACTTTTTGTGTGGTCACATGTTTTAAACTTCATTGTATGAATATCAGGGATTTAATTGCTAGACCAAATGGTAAGAGTATGTTTAATTCTTTAAAAAAATCCAAAATATCTTCCAAATTGGCTATACCCTGGAGTTCCCGTCGTGGCTCAATGGCTAATGAATCCGACTAGGAACCATGAGGTTGCGGGTTCGATGCCTGGCCTTGCTCAGTGGGTTAAGGATGTGGCGTTGCTGTGGCTCTGGTGTAGGCTGGCAGCTACAGCTCCGATTCCACCCCTAGCCTGGGAGCCTCCGTATGCCACGGGAGCGGCCCAAGAAATGGCAAAAAGACAAAAAAAAAAAGTCTCCAAATTGGCTATACCCTTCTGCAATGCCACAAGCAATGAATTCCTATTGCTCCTTATTCATTCTCTCTAGCACTTGGTGTTGTCAATGTTTTGGATTTTGACCATTTTAATAGGTGTGTAGCAGTATCTCCTTGTTTTAATTTGTATTTCCCTGGAGACCTATAAGGTGGAGAACTTTTTATATGCTCATTTTCCATCTGCATATTTTCTTTGATGAGGCATTTGTTAAGGTGTTTGTCCCACATTTTAGTTGCGCTATTCACTTTCTTATTGAGTTTTAAGAGTTCAGTTAACAATCTTTTATCACATGTGTCTTTTGCAAATTATTTCTCTCAACCTCTGACTTTTCTGTTCATTCTTTTGACACTGGCTTCTGCAGAAAAGTTTTAATCTTAGCAAAGTCCATTTATCACTTCTTTCTTCTTTGATGGATTAAGCCTTTGGTCTGACATATTATTTTTAAAATAAAAAAATCCACAATGATTAAAAAATGTAAAAATTGAAAGAAAAAACTGAAGAAATATTTAACAATATTACCTATATCATGATTTCCTATTATAACAAGTAACTACAAAGTAACTGTAATTTCAATAAGCAGTGCTGGGAAATCTGGATAGAAAGATGTAAAAGAATGAAATTAGGATACTTACTAACACCATATACAAAAATAAACTAAAAATGGATTAAATACCTAAATGTAAGACTGGACACTATAAAACTCTTAGAGTAAAACACAGACTGAACACTGTCTGACATAAACCACAGCAATATCTTCTCGGATCCCGCTCCTAAAATAAGGACAATAAAAGCAAAAATAAACAAATGGGACCTAATTAAACTTAAAAGTTTTCTGCAGTGAAGGAAACCCTAAACAAAACAAGAAGACAACCCACAGAATGAGAGAAAATATTTGCAAATGAAGTGACTGACAAGGGATTAATCTCCAGAATTTATACGTACCTTTTACAGCTCAATACCAAAAATACCAAGAAAAAAAAAAAAATGGGCAGAAGAACTACATAGACAATTCTCCAAGGAAGACAAATAGATGGCCAAAAAACACATGAAAAGATGTTCTATATCACTAATTATATGAGAAATGCAAATCAAAACTACTATAAGTACCACTTTATACCAGTTAGAATGGTTATCATCAAAAAGTCTACAAACAATAGATGGTGGGAAGGGTGTGGGGAAAAGGAACCCTATTACACTTTTGGTAGGAATGTAAAATGGTACAACCACTATGAAAAACAGTATGGAGATTCCTCAAAAAACTAAAAATAGAATTACCATTTGATCCAGCAATCCTACTCCTAGTCATCTACCCAGAGAAAACCATGACTTGAAAAGATTCATGTACCCCACTGTTCTTTGCAGCACTATATACAATAGCCAAGACATGGAAACAACCTAAATGTCCATCGACAGAGAAGTAGATAAAGAAGATGTGGTACATATACACGATTTTACTCAGCCATAAAAATGAATGAAATAATGGCATTTGCAGCAACATGGGTGAACCTAGAAATTATCATGCTAAGTAAAGGTGGTCAGACAGTGAGACACCAATGTCATATGCTATCACTTATATGTGGAATCTAAAAAAATGGATAAAATGAACTTCTTTGCAAAACAGAAACTGACTCACAGACTTTGAAAAACTGTGGTTTCCAAAGGAGACCATTTGGGGAGTGAGAAGGATGGCCTGGGGGTTGGGGATGGAAATGCTATAAAATTGGGTTGTAATGATTGTAGTACAACTATAAATGTAATAAAATTCATGGAGTTAAAAAAAGTAACTATTGCACTAGCTATTTTATAGAAATATATTCCTCATAATAATTTTGGATACTTAGTACTCTATTTCTGTTTACTTTTTTAGGTCTTTAGAAAACTTTCTTTCCTTTTATTGGTTTTAATTAGAACAGAAAAAATATAATAAGAATAATAAGAAAATAAGTAAAACAGGATTGACCATTAAAATAAAATATCAGGGCATAGATAAAAGAATAATTATTTACTACAGATTTTCGTAGATATCAAATTCCCTGGTTTTCAAGTAAATCATGGGCTTTCCACAAATATTCCATAGCAATTGCTAAAACGTTTTTGTTCTGAGTCAATCTTTGCGAGATAATTTGGTTGGATTAAAAACTCTTTCTCAAAAATTATTCTCACATTGAATTTTAGTTTATTTAAGCTCTGAGGTAGTAATAGTAAGAAAATCTTATCCATTAAAATACTGCTTTATAATTTTAGCTTTAGAAAGTTACTCAGGAAAAAATCTAAAATTGGGAAGACATTTCTTCTCTCCATATTTATTTTATAGTAATCTATCTTGTTTAGGGGTTGTTGGAGGTCTTAAAATATCTGGCAAAAACAGTCCTATAATAGTGTATTACTTTTGTAGTTAGTAGTCTTATTTGTGCTTTGTTCACATGGGGTGTTTCTTTCTTTTTATCCTTACCACAATATGGCATAACTTTGATTAAAGATTTTCACTTGGAAAATAAGACAGCTGAGGCTCAGAAATGTTAAATGACTTCTCCAGCATTAAAATCTAGTAACTAATGGAGCAAGAAAAAAAATCCAGAACCAACAATTAAATACTGTCTTTCAAAAGGGTATCAGATTTTTTTTTTAATCATCCTAGGCTTGTATACTTATTTAAATCATTTCCAAAGTATCCCATTTGATTTCTTGGTTGAATAGGGACAGAAAATCCTGTCTTAAAGGGACTTTCTACCCAAGTTTCTCAACCTACCTATCTCTCCCTATGTAATAATTATGTCAGTTGCCATATTTTCTATTTAGTTTTTGTTTTGCATCCATTTATTTCATTAGCTCGGTGTTAAAATAATTTTATAAAAGTCCCAATATATTGTATCTGCTTCATGTAAGCATTTAAGGCAGGACTGTATTCCTAAAGGAGGTTACAAAGGTGATTGGGGATATAAGGCACTTTACAGAAAATGCTGAGCAGAAAGACATATAAACTCTTAATCGAGTGCATTCATTATTGACATTTTGGTTCTTATCTCTTCTGAACTACCCAGTGCATATGATGTGAACTGACTTTGCTTCAACCTTGGTGTCTTTGCTAAGATTTAAATATATATTTATTGCAGTAAGAATTGTATATTTCTCTTCTTTAATCTGGTCACTTCAGAGGCTTATTCATTATGTACCACTTAGATATTATCTAGTATTGTTTTACTGTTCATTCATATTTTTAACAAACATTTGAATGCTTCCACTATGCATTATAGGGATGTATAATACCTAAATTGTACATAGTGAGTAGAAATATATGTTCACTAAATAAAGCACCTGCAGACTATGAATAAGCATGTAGCCTATTTAAGTCTTGTTTGTTTTGCTCATTGTTTTTGTGCATTATTCACAAAACACAGATTTATGTTTGAAATGCCAAATTGTTCAAATCATTCATAATCAAAAGCTTTTAAAATGTAATTTGGCTCATAAATTCTAGATTTTTTTAAATGAACGCTATTAAAATATACTGTGTGCAAGCTTTAAGTTTCACTTAGGAATTCTGCAAAGTGAGGGCTTATTTTCAGACAACTGAATTACTTTCCCAGTTTAATTTCTCTTGTAAAACTTGAAAAACAGCAATCTAGAATACATTTGGCCATCAATGGCACTTTTAATTTTGAAGCTATACTGAAGCTGTCACACTGCCATCCAAATGGCTGTCAAAAATGAGTATGCTAATTGAAAAGCTCTGGCTAAGAAATTAAGTGTTGCAGTTTTTAGCAAGCAGAGATAAGAACTGTATAAAAAACATGAATTATAAGGTGACTTGAATTATCAAGTTGTAAGAATGGGCTAAAATTTGAAAGTCATACAGTAGACAGATTTTTCAGTTTCTAATTTGTTGTAAAGATGGCATAGAATTTGAAATAAGGACATTTCTACCTGGATCTAAAATTTGTTACTGGCATAGCCCTTGAATTTTATTGTTTTCAGTTGGATTTGGAAAATTATCTAGTACACAAAATATTAAATTTCAGAAACTTTCGGTCAAACTCAGAAACTATATACTTTCCTTATCTAAATCAGATCACACATCAGCAAATACAGGATACATCAGTGTTATTATTAACTCTCAGATATCACCAAAAGTTGTGATAGGAACTGAGTGTCTTTGGCTATGGTAATATTTTTCTAGTTTTATTTTTAGTATATATTTCTGGTGACTAGATGATTGTGAAAATAACATATATGCAAAGGTTGTTTAGTTGGTAGGCTTACTGCCTATAAAAAGAATAATGCTGAGAGTTCCTGTCGTGTCTCAGAGGAAATGAAGTAGCATCCGTGAGTAGTATCCATGAAGATGCAGGTTTTTTAATCCCTGGCCTCTCTCAGTGGGTCTGGGATCTGATGTTGCCGTGAGAGGTGGTGTAGGTCATAGATGCGGCATAGATCTGGCATTGCTGTGTCTTTGACCCTAGCCTGGGAACTTCCATACACTGCAAGTACGGCCCTAAAAATATAAAAAGACAAAAAAAAAAGATAAAAATGCTTTTGCAATGGCTGGAATGTGTATTTAGATTTAATCGGAAAGAAAACCTCTTGCCTTTAAAATGGTTTTAGAAGGATAAGCCTGATATAAGATTATTCTACTGTTTATGATTAATGATTTAAATGGACAGTTAAATATGGTTCTAGTCTTGGAAACTTGAAAAAAGCAAGTCAAATGCTGGACAAGCATTGACATGCATTGATATATATATACACACACACATATAAATGTATAAACATACATTATTAACAGATATTTGTAATTTAGAAGTTGCTAAATTAATGAATTAATTTTCATAGAATAAAAGTGAACTTTTTCCTACACAGAGGCAAATTATAGTAACTATTTTCTATCACTATTTCTAACGCTCTGTTCCATGTCCTTTTACTTTATTTTAGTGTTAGTTGAAATAGAATGATTAAGTTCAGTGAAAATACTTCTTCCACTGAATTATAGTTCATCTCATTTTTCACATTACTATAAGACTCGAACTTCTAAATATCTTACTTGAACTTCATGATAAATATATAGTCAATATTTTGATTCAACCATGTTATTATGTTTGTTTGCTATTTCTCAACTTTTTGGGGACAGGGGAATTAATCTTTTTATTCTCCAACTGTTAACACAGTATTTAGCATGTGGTAGCATCTTGCTTAATATTCAAAGAGAAAAAACCTTAAACATCAAGGCCAGTCAGGTTAGGTAAAAGAGAAATAGAATATATACGTCCTGTCTAAAATTCAAATTAAGTATGAAATAAACACACAATCACTCTGTGAAGTCAGGTATAATGAAAAATAATTTTCACTATGTTTTGCAAGTTGTGGTATGTCATATAAACACACCAAATTATTATGAATCTGGACTTTTCATGAAAGTATCAGAGAATGCCTTCTGTGAGGTATTTTTTGAAAATATTCTTTTTTTTTTTTTTGTCTTTTGTTGTTGTTGTTGTTGCTATTTCTTGGGCCGCTCCCGCGGCATATGGAGGTTCCCAGGCTAGGGGTCTAATCGGAGCTGTAGCCACCAGCCTACGCCAGAGCCACAGCAACTCGGGATCCGAGCCGTGTCTGCAATCTACACCACAGCTCACGGCAACACCGGATCCCGGATCGTTAACCCACTGAGCAAGGGCAGGGACGGAATCCGCAACCTCATGGTTCCTAGTCGGATTCGTTAACCACTGCGCCACGACGGGAACTCCTTTTTTGAAAATATTCTATCCTAAGATTTTATTAAGACATTTATTTGGAGACAATGTTTTTCTACTACAAACTGTCATTGAACACTTTCCTTTGTGACTGATTACTTGCTCTATTGTTTATAGATAGAGCAAACTTCGTCCCTTAAACTAGTAGCCTCAGTTCCTATTTGAACACATACCACAGATATTCCAAGTCACAGAACCAATGAGATTACCAAAGAGTTAGAAGAAAAAAATGTCTGAGTATAGTATATATTTAATAACAACAGCTGAATAAAGGGATATTTCAAAATACTACACAAAATTAAAATCACATGCAAATATTTGTTATTTCAGGAAACACTCTGTGTACTGTTCTTTGTGTAAAAGGCAACAAAATTAATTCTTCATAGAATACTGTTCCAGGCAAAGGATTATTCCCCAAACAAAAGAGTATGCTTAGTTTCATCTGAAAAAAAGAAATTATAATATGCATCATTTTTTCCTTTCTAGTGAATCTTTTTATATGTTGAAGAAGTTCAAATCTAAATTAAATAATAAGTTGCTATGACTATGTTTTTGCAAGTGTTTATTATTCTATTTTATTTTTCTTTTCATACATAATTGCTCTTTTAAAATACAAATCCATATTTCCATAGAGAAATCAGGACTAGAATTGTGCACTGAGAATTAAAAGCACAGAGATGTTATTTAAAGCTATGGGTTTGGAGATGATGCACTAGAGAAAGAAGTGGATGGCAGAAGTGAATCCCAGGCTAAATGTCAGAACATCCAAGGATTTGGAGGTCTGGAAGATGAGGATAATTTCACAAGGAGACTAAAGACTGAGATGGAGACACAAGAGAGGGTTGCTATAAAAGCCAAGAGCAAAAAGTGACTTTGGAGGGAAAATTTTGGAATTCCTGGATGGTTCAACAGGTTAAGGATCCAACATTGTCACTGCTATGGCTCAGGCCACTGCTATGGTGCAGGTTTAATCCCTGGCCCAGGAACTTCCACATCTTTTGCATGTCAAGGGCCTGTGGGGGGGGGGGAAGGAAGGAGAAATTAATTATTGGTTATGTTATAGATCAGTGTGGATCAGATACCAAGCAGGAATACCACTCACTGGAACAAGAAAACCAAAGTAGGTGGTTACAGAAATTAATGCAGAAGCCACAGACTTAGTGGATGGGGAAGGTGAAAGTTTTCTTCTGATTTTACTGTTTGTTTTTACAATATTAGAGGCCCATTCATCTGAAGATTGCAAGGAGATGGGAAGAGTTGTTTAAGTTCTGAGGAAGGTGTGGGGAAATCCATTCTGTTGGAAGACTTGAGTTCACGTGGACTAAGGAGGTTCTCTGTCATCTCATTAGCCTGTGCATTTTCCAGAGCAAAACCTGAGCCTTGTAACCACTGGGTACAAAGTGGGATAGATGTCTTCTGGCTTAGTCAGTTAATGCGTATTTGTGAATTACTGAACAATTACTTTAAAGAATCACATATTGTGTATTCAAGCCTGTTTTATTAATGTTTTAAATAGTTCAACAAAATTTTAGTTTAGTGGACACTCCATTATCATTTGATTTACCATAATACCATGTCATACAAAAATTTATTTTTTTTAACTTTCTCTGTTAAAGCAAAATACTGGATTTTTAACATTTGACGTTTCTTTGGCTTTTTTTTTTTTGAGACATAATATTATGTAATGATTCCTTGCGTTTTATTTTTACATTGCCACACTTTTTCCCTTACTATCTTTATTTTCCTTTCTTTTTGCCCTACTGTATCTTTTGCTTTTTTTCCCTTACATTTTGTTCTGTGTTTTTATATTTAGATTTTGTTTTGATTGTGGAGAATGAAGAAGCAGCTTGAGAAAAGTGACAGTTTCTTTGAAGGTCTGACCCATCCTTCTCATTTTTTCTCTTACTCAGTTGTTTCTATTACAGCTTCTAGCAGTAGTGTTGATTTCTTGTTTGAAATAAAATTGAACTATAACAGGCAGCCAGGGTGTACTTTAAATACATCTCAAAGTGAATTGAGATGTCTTAGTTGCTTCTCATACATCAACGCCTGCAGTGCCTGATCTCTGGCAGTTATTTTTGTGACACTGATTGCCAGATGATATGGGTCCTGATAACTCCATGTAAGAAATGTATGAAGAGAAAACTTTATCAGTCTGTCACCATCAGACCTTATCACCCACAAGCAAGTGGTCAAGCTAAACAAATAGCGAAGATCATAAAGAATGCCCCAGAGCAAATTATTATAGGAGATTGGCCAGAAAGATTGAACAAGTTGCCCAGGATTCATCTTTATCTCTAGAATCAATAACAGGGTTTAGTAAAAATCTGTCTTCAGGCTTCTTTAAACTGCTTAGGCTGAGACTAGGCTTCACAGGATTAGCAAGAATTTCGTGTATTCTGTTTCTTTCCTACATGTGGTCCTGAACATGGGACACGTGTTGCTTCCCTGCACATGACCACTTTTCCACAAAACTTCTTTGCTAAAAGTTAGCAGAAGGTATTGGGGCTTTTAGAATTGAAGAGCTATACCAGTGGTTCTCCAAGTGAGAATATCCTCTAGATCCATGGGCTAAAACTTTCAGGGGATCTGTGATTCAGGGAAGCTGTTTTTATGTAATGCTAAGACAGTAATTGGACCTTTTCAAGGTGTCGATTTTTGCACCAGTGGTGCAAAGCAGTGATGGGTAAAACCGGTGCCCCTTCGCAGGAATCCAACAGTGGCATGAGATGGTGCTAGGGATTACTTAGTTCTTCTCTATCACATAATCTCAGGGAGAAGAAAGCCAATTTCATTAAAGAAGGTCCTTCAAGAAGCAGTAAAATACAGTGTTGTTTTGCATTTCAACACTTGACTACTCATCTTTTCAATATTCAGTATGACAAAGCTGAAACTGCATACAAAGCATTTCTGCTGCAAAGATATAATAATTATCTTGAGGAAGAAGGGTTGATTATTTGAGTTGGGGACAAAACTAGCTTTTTGGTTTTTAATATAGAACATTATTCCTACTTGGAAAATTACTGATATAATAATAATATTCCGATTCGGATCTTTAAGCAGACTCATTTTTTTTTCCCAAAATGCACAAAGTACATGTCACTTCAAGGAAACTGCTGACAGTATTTTTATAATTTATGCAATTTGTGTTTTTAATCAATTGATCCAAAATAGTGAGAATTATACTGCACTATAAATATTTGAAGTGAATTTTTTTCTCCAGTTATTAATCTAAGATCTTGGAACTTAATGCCTCTTTTACTTTGATTGAACTTCTGTCAATTCAATATTAGTGCTGGTTTTTACTATGGACAATAATATTATTAGATAGTCTTCATTTCAATTTATATGTCCTCAACTTCATACTGAGTGCCTTATTTTAGAGTTGAGGTAGTATAAAGCTACCACATAATTCTCTGAGTTCACCATTTAGTTATAATCACTCAGATAAGTTAGAGAACTTTACTAAGATTTTTTAGCCCTCATTTCTCTTCCTCTTTGAATCTGTGCTTCTGTAATATATTCTAAGTATGTAGTCCATAAATATCTATAAATCAAAAGAGCTCCCAGTTTATATTCCATAATATTTATTAGAGAAATGAAAAATACTTTAAGTATGCCTTTTAGATTATACTTTATTCCCCAAGATCCTTATTCTCCACACAGGTTTTGGGAGAAGAGTGTGGCAAGTTTCCCTAGAGAATCTCCAGGCATATACAAACTTAAAGTAACAGAAAACATCTGGTCTCTTCTTCTTCTTCGGGTATTATTTTTTAAAAGTTCTCTATTCTGTATAAAACCTCATTCTTTAAACAGGATGTTGGCTATTATAAGCAATATATTATTTTACTACATGGTATGTTTAAAAATATCATTTGTAAATTGCAGTTGGCTTTGCATGGCTGTGTTTCTAAAATTGTTTGGGAATACAAGTATAATCATGTGCTAATGGATCTCTTGGGATATAACCCTTAGTTTACAAGGGTCGGTGTTAATGCTCTGTTGTAGGAACAGGTTAGTAACAAAAGTGGAGGTACCATGTGTGCCTGAAGCTGATTCTTAAATCTAGAGAGCATGGCAGAAGATGCAGCTTAGCCTATCTTAATGATGCCAACAAAACTGAAAAGTGATTTACCAAAAGCTGTCCTAATGAACTGCAGAGTAGTGGCTTCTTAGGGGAAGAGTGGAACACTGTCAGACCAAACCTGAGGGCTTTCCATGGCCTCCTCTCCTTCAACCAGAATACCCCAATACCTACTTTATGTATTTTGTCTTTTGTTTTCATCTGGAGACCAAATTATCTTGCAGGAAAAAATGTGAAAAAAAAAAAAACTGTAAGGAAGTCTGAATTAATGAATGCTCAGTCACCATGTGGCACCCTTATTGTTTATTTACTGTAAACTAGAGACCTGGGGTAAAAATTCTTTAGGAATTAGTTAAGTTAAATGACAGCATTGAAAACTTCACATTTATTTTCATTTCCTCTCTCCATGTAAATCTTCACTGCATCTCTCTTAGACGTGAGACTATTAGGTTCGTTCTGGTCCGAATGGCCAGTGGTTAAAACTTCTGTTCTCAGAAGTAACTAAGATCTGTACCAGCTTCTATGCGTAGGGCATGTAATGTCCCTGAATTTAAATAATTCTGATTACAGAGTATTTTAAGAAGATCTTCCCTAACATGACTTTTCCCAGATCACCTTTATCATAGGTTCAAGAGTTCAACCATTTCCGATTTGGATGCAGCAATTCTAGGTATCATTTACAGACAGAACATTGTCTGAGGGAAGAAATAATGGATTTCTTGCATTTTTTTTTACCTGAGTATCAATTCATCAATTTTAAGATGCTCCCAGCAAATATCTTAGTTGTCAGAAATGAGTCATATGCTCTGTATGAACGCAATGTCATCATGGTTTGGATGAATCATCTGGGGAACCCACTGACTTAGACAAGTATTGTATTAAAAGGGAAGATAACTGTTTTCTTCACATTATTAGATTGTGTGAGAGATTTTATATATATATATGATGTGATATATTTATACACATATATTTGATATGTATACATAGCAAATGATCACTAGATGGGGCTGGTGAAGTTGTTCAGACAAACTTCATTTAATTCAGGCTTCATTCAGTTTCTTTTAACATTAAGAACCTTAAAAAATAAAATTAAAAAGAGAATTCCCATTGTGGCTCAGCGGTCCCGAAACGGATGAGTATCCATGAGGGCGGGGATTTGATCCCTGGCCTTGCTCAGTGGGTTAAGGATCCGGCAATGCCATGAGTTGTAGTGTAGGTTGCATACATGGTTCAGATCTGTCATTGCTGTGGCTGTGGTGTGGGGCAGCAGGTATAGCTCCAATTCAACCCCTAACCTGGGAACTTCCATATTCTGTGGATGTGGCCCTAAAAAGACAAACAACAACAACAAAAAATTTGCGATGTTGAGCCTACTTATCTGAGACACTCCTATTATGTGTCTATCCAACTTATCCTTCACTAGTCTTCTCAGATCATTTCTTCAAGGAATCTTGAAGAATCTTCCTAGATTTTCCTAACTGCTTCAAGTCCCTCTGTATGTTTTATTCTATCACTTTTGGACCAATAGGGCAATTGTTGATTTCATGCCTTTCACATTTACGGGTCTATAAATTTTGCTTAGGGCCATGTCAGTTTAGTTCACTGTCTTTAGCACCTGTTTGACCCATTAGCATAGTGAGTGCTCAAGAAATAATACTTGTTCATTGATTGACTCAACAAATACATGAATAAATGAATCAATCACAGAAATAATTGAAAATTGCAAGGCAGTAGTCTTTGAAGGAAAAGTGAAAACTACCATTTGCTGGTAGTGTTTGTACACACTGTGCTCTATCATAACTTGATTCATTCTGTGAAGACTTACTGAGGATTAATGAAATTGGTCATTAGTCTTCCAAGAATGTGTCATATTTTGTGAGTATGCTTTGTGAGTCCTCATTTGTAAACCCATATTTATATGTGTTTCCACGATTAATGGTGGTATTCCTCACTTGATTTCAAGTTCTAAGAAGATAAAACCTGTGTTTCATTTAATTGACCGTTAAAATAAGGATATGGTTCAGCGTTAGGCACATCCAAAAACTAATTCCAATTCTGTTTTATGATTGGAATCATGAATAGATGAATGACATTATGTTGTATAGTATTCATGCATTTTTATTTCACTGATAGAAATAGAAATGACTGCAATTTTTTTTAAGAGTAACTTTTCAAACTTAATGGAAAAAAATCTCTCAGAAATGCTCCACTGGAGAAAAATCCCCAGTTTTCTTTTGTTGAAGTGTGTACTTGTGAATGTACCTACCAAGACTTTGAACAACAAATAAGCCAAAAAGTTCTTATGGTGATGCTGTTTGATACTCTGGGATGTTTTTCAAAATGAGGATCCATCACCTTCCTTCCACTTGCTCAATACCCTTGATTGGTGAAATGGATCACTCTTTCAGCGAGAATGGCATTCAAGTCATCATTGTATACGCCTGACTATCTCTTCTAACACAGTATTTGTTACAACCACCAAGACATAATGGAGGGAAAAATAGGATTCAGTCTCACAATAAGTTGAAACCCAAGTACCTGAAATGGTACAAGAATGGGAGAGGTCATCCTGTCTTCTTACAGAGTGGGCAATCTGAACCAAGTCTCGAAGGCTCAGCCAGTTCAGACAAGCTAAGGGGAAGGGGTGAGGGATATTGTATGTGGAACAAGATCAGTGAGGAAGAACACTCCCTTTTCTATTACTGTGTACAATCGGAACGGATCAGCAGCCATGCTCATTCGTGTAAAGGCTGGAACAAAGGCTTTTGCTTTATTTTTTTCTTTTTCTTTCTTGCCGTCATTCTTTTATTCATTCTCTCATCTCTTCATTCATCTTATTTCTTCTCATTTTCTTCTTCCATCTCATCCTTCTCCTTCCCTTCCCCGCATTTTCACCGATTCATATCCTTTCTCCATCTACACCCCAACATCCAATCTCTTTTGCATCAGTGGGTTTAAGACGTTTGAGATAGCTCACTGGCACTTTCTCCACCCTTCCTAACTTCGAATATAAAACAGTAAGAGTCCCTCCTCAATGCTTCTCGAAGACAGTGTTGGCAAGAACACAATCATGTTTGTGGTGAAGATTCTACATTTTACGTCCATGCCTAGCTTTTTGGACACATAGGCACCAATGTAAGGTTACTATAGTCACGCTCATTTTTTTTTCTATTTCGTTTCATGTTATGGTTTCTGTGTTTGTTTCCTTGTTTGTCATTTTATTTCATTGTGCATACACTGGGGATTATTTTTTAGAAAGTTCGACTGTAATTTTTCATTTGGAAGATCATGGTATATTGCATTTGAACTTCAGTCAGAGCAAGATAATTGGACATTATCCTTCAGTTCCAATTCTTTTTATATGGTCTCCTTAGCATAATGATTACTTCACAGTAATATTATAGCTCTTTCCTTACTTTAATTAATGTCACGTCTCAATTCTTAGTGCTTGTGTTCAGCCCCAGGGTACTAATTTCATATCTTGTTTCTTAAATTAGCTGACTATAAGCTCAGATTTCTGGTGGTTATGATAGGCATACAGCTATTTTGTGCCTCCATCAATAAGAAGAAATTAGTGTTTTAATGAAGGATTTTCTGCTATTCTATTAGGTATTCGATTTTAAAAGAACTGTGGTATTGTTTCCTGGCCTTAAGTTGCATATTAAGCAATAATTGCTAAGCAGCTAATATATTTTTGATATTGCTAGAATCATTCATAGATTATAAAATGGTATAAAATACACCAAAAACTAATCAGATGGGTTTTAAAATAACAGTTCTATTTTATTACTGTCCTGTTTAATAAGCCAATATAGAAAATAATGCAAGTTTCTTAGAAGCCTCAAGGAGATTTGTTTGTGCACTCAGTTTTTTCTTTCATAGTAATGTCTATGAACCAAAGAAAAAGACTTTCCCTAGAGACATCTTATTAACACTATATCTAAACTTTTAGAAAGCATAAATAACTCTAAATGTAGCTTATGAATATATACATAATAATGTTTATATTTACTTCATTGAGAATTTTGGATCTCAAAACATTAATAGAGTTGGTTATTGAAAAAAAGTATTCCTGTGTTCAAGAACAACCTTTTTACTTTGACTTAACTTTTTGCAAAGTCCCATTGTGACCTTAATCTGCTTTGGTCCCTAAGCACTGAGTTTTCTCTGTTACCTCAGTGTTTGATTTGTTGCCTGGTTAGTAGTGATGATTATTTTGAAGCTCCATCATTGTTCTGATAGTTGCTTTAATATACTATCTTAAAGTTTTCTTTGTGGGCTTGAAAAATGGGAGATACTTTCTTAGATGTCATCATTTTATTAGTGGGGGGATAATAACGCATTTTCTAAATACATGCATTTTGTTGAGATCAATAGCATTATCAGTGCTTTGTAAGGATAATGACACAGATAAATTTAAGAATTCCTAGGATTTTATTTAAAATGAGAAGATGGAGGAGTTCCCATTGTGGCACAGCAGAAACAAATCCAACTAGGAACCATGAGGTTGCAGGTTTGATGCCTGACCTCACGCAGTGGGTTAAGGATCCACCGTTGCCATGAGCTGTGGCATAGGCCAGCAGCTGTGGCTCTGTTTAGACCCCTAGCCTGGGAACCTCCATATGCCATGGGTGTGGCTCTAAAAAGCAAAAAAAAAAAAAAAAAAAGAAAGAAAAAAAAATCAATTACTAAAATGAGAAGGTGGAAAAGAAAATGATGTCACTTGAATCTTGGCCATAATTATATGCTATATTCATTAAAAATTCAAAAATACTCAATGAAGAAGAAAATAATATTAATATGATGATAGAAAATGAATTTCTGTAGTGGAATTCTGTGCAAGTGTGTATATGTGTGTGTGTCTGTGTGTATTTCCCTAGCACATGGTTTTAAGATGATATAGGAAGCATAATGTAAGGGTAGGTGGCCTGTGATGTTGTGTATTTAGAATCAATGGAAGCTTCCTATTCAGAGTCCCTGCAATAACAAGGAGTGAGTTCTACAAGATGGGGAAAAGTCCAGGTTGATCCAACATTAAGAGGGAACATAATGGCATCTTTAAGGCAATTAAAGTTTTGAAAGAAATTGATTATTCATATATATAAAGCATTTTACTGAGTTATTTTTTTCTTTTATATGCCTGTTGGATTTCTCTGTAGTTCATTAATATTTCATGTGATCATTATTATATTATTTTTAATATTTCAGAAATTTCTCTGAAATATGGAAGTTTCTTCTTACAAAAGTATAACTGACTACATTCTGACAGTGTTAATTTCAACATCTCATGAGTGAACATCATAGATTCTTCCTCCTTTTCTCTGACCTGCACCCTTTTTTGTCTTTAAGCCCTTTATCAAGAATTATTCTTTAAATTTCCTTTAAGATAACACTATAAACTTCTGAGTACATTAATTGATATTAAGGAAAGGTTGGATGAAATTAGTAGTCCCACTTGATATTTACTATTTGATATAAACACCAAATAATGGAAGAATTTTTTTGTTTCATAATTTTCCATTTGGTTGTATATATTATCACTAAATTTTTTAATAACTTTGAGTTGGGCTGTAATTATGAATAGTAAAGTTATGAGCATTTAATCTTCTATCTTTATTAAGCAATTTGATGTATCCAGATATTATCAAGGATACAAAGCACATTTGTTACCCATCTTTTATGTTCAGGGCTCTTAGTTAAAGAAAAGAGAATCCACTCTAACCAGTTTAAACAGAAAAAAAGAAAGATTTATCATGGATTATAGCTTGCTCACTGAAGTGTTTGGAGGACTGATGGAAAAGGCTATATATAGGATGAGCCTTCAGGAATGCCTGCCAGAATCATCCTGTTCAAGTGACCCACCAATGGGTCTGCTGCCACTGTCATGATGAGAGTACATGATAAATCAGGAAGCTAATACCCAGCTTCAGGCCACAGATCCACATAGCTTCAGAAGAAGTGATGAGACATGTTGAAGGGAAAAAGATGGTTCATTGAGCTGAATCCAAAAAATTATTCTACCTTTTCCAAAGAACAACTGTGAAATGTAAGGTCGTGGGCTGTAAAAAAGGAATAAACAGTACATTCTGATGAGGATTTGGCTGCCTGGAGTTTTAGAAGGAACTAAAATCAATTAATATTTTTAATGGAAATCTGGTAATGCTTAGAAGCTATGAAGTTATATACCAGAAGCATCAAACACTGTTAGGCTAGGAAAAGAAATTAGAGTCTATATTTTAGTCAGAGAAATTTTGTCCTCTGATTGTCCATGCATAATTTAATAATAATTTAATGCATGATGATGCATTTTATAATTAATTAACTTCTTAACATAATCTGATAAGATGATAATATGGAATTACACATAGTTCCATAAGGAAAAAAAAAAGACCCAGGTACTTTACATACTATATAAAGCCTGAGTTTCCTGAGACATGCAATCTAGAAACCGAATTTTAGTAACAGGCAGATGGAAAATAGTGTTGAATACTTTTTTCCTCAATGCATTTCTCCTTGTATAAGTTGTGAATGTCCACAAGAATGCTAGGCAAAAAGCTATCCCAGTAATTACTGGAATACAACTATTATTTCTTAGAATTTTGTAGATTGGCTGAGTGGTTTTGATCTGAGCCCCCAGTGGTTAATCTGGGCTGGGCTTGCCCAGGAATTTGTAGCTAGTCAATAGGTTGAATGGAAGGTGGCTGGATCTTTATGCGAAGGAGTTGAAAATTTATGTCCACACAGAAACCTGCACACATACATTTATAATAGATGTATTCACAGTTGCCATTACTTGAAAGCAATCAAAATGTCCTTCAATGCTTAAGTGAGTAAATGGATAAAGTGTGACACATAGAGATAATGGAGTATTATTCAGCTTTAAAAAGGAAATGCACTGTCCTGCTATAAAAAGTTATAAAGGGACTGTAAATGCATAACTGAGAGAATGCAATCTGCAAAGGCTACATACTGTATGAGTCCAAGTATATGACATTAAGGAAAAAGCAAGTTTTAATGCAGTAAAGATCAGTGGTTGACAGAGGTTGGAGTTCCCACTGTGGCATGGTGGGCTAAGAATCTGACCGCAATAGCTCGAGTCGCTGTGGAGGGGCAGGTTTAATCCCTGGCCCAGTGCAGTGGGTTAAAGGATCTGTCATTGCTACACCTGATGCACAAGTCATAGCTGCAGCTCAGATTCAGTCTTTGTCCCAGAAACTTCCATATGCCGTCGGTACAACCATTAAAAATAACTAAGTAGTTGACAGAGGTTAGGAGGGAAGGGAGAATGAATAGGTGGAACACAGAGGAATTTTAGGGCAGTGAAACTGTTCTGTGTGATACTATGATGGTGGATATATGTCATTACATATCTGTTCTAACCCCAATAATGTATGACATGAAGAGTGAACCCTGAAGCAAACTAGAGACTTTGAATTGTAATGATGTGTCAATGTAGGTTCATTGATTTTTAGCAAGTGTAGCACTCTGATGAAGGATGTCCATAACGGGGGAGTTATTGCATGTGTAGGGTTTGAGAATATATGAGATATCTCTCTATTCTGTCCGCTATTGCTTTGAACCTAAAATTGCTTTTAAAAATGTCTATTTGAAAAATAAATCATAAATAGCATCTACTTTTTTTCTCCTTTAACACATACTTGATTTCTCTTCCTCCTTTCTTCACTCTAAATCCTACACTCCATGATCTGGTTAATAAAGTTAACATGCATCCTATTGTAGAAGATGTTACAAAATTTGACTAAACTTCATGTTCAATTAATTTTCAGATTTAATGGAAATAAATAATAGAAGGGGACAATCCAATACCTCACTCCTTTCTTCACCGGTGTAGCAAATTTACCCAACCCAATATCCTGTGTAAAGCTTTCACTTGAGCATATATTCTGTTTATGCCAAAGAATCCCTAAGCTGCTCATAATGTTGTAATATTTACTTAACATGCTTTTGAAACTGGCTATATCCAATTATGTTTCCTAATAAGAATATTCTATTAGTTTCATTATAAAGGGTGTTTTTCTTAGCAAAACATAATAAAATAATTGTTTTTGACAGAGTTTAGTGAGGGAATTTTGAGTGGGATAAATGCTAAGAAGAATTGGGGCAGGACTTGAGTTCCATTTTTGGTGCTATCATGGGATGTTAAAACTATTTGTATAGAAAAATTTTATCTGAATTAAAATAACCTAGTGAAGGTATATTAGTATAGTTCCCTTCCCAGATTGTTTAAAATGTAAAATACATTAGTTAAGTTTATTCAGTAATCTAAGTAAACAAATAGATTAGTTTATTCAGTAGGGCTAAACATACATATACACACATGCACACACATATATGCAAGTACTTTAAATAAAATGGATGTTTTTTTTTCCCTATTCTTTGATGTATATGTTTACTTTCTGTCACAGTAATACAATAACTAAAACATCAACATATTTGTAAATATCTTCAATACCAATTCACATGCATGCTCCTGTGGGAGGTGTGTGTGTGTGTGTGTGTGTGTGTGTGTGTGTGTTTTGTGGTTGTGTATGTGTATAATTTACGGAAAATCATGTATTTGGTGTATTTGTTGAAGCACAAATAATACAACCTTACAAGTAAAGTGAAATTCCGGTGACAGTTTCCATGGAAAGAGGAGCTCTTCTTAATATGCAAAGCAATATAAATATTATAAACCTTATAAAATTAATGCTCTCATAATAGAAATATTAGTAATTAGGTATCAATTTGCTTAGTAGTAATGTTGAAAAACAAACAAAAATATATTTTTTCATTCTCAATGTTACTTTTTAAACTAACATGCATTTTATTTTTTAATGTAGATATAAATTTATTTATTTATGTATTTTAAATTATTTCCCCAATACACTTTTTTTTTTCCTACTCTACAGCATGGTGACCCAGTTACATACATGTACACATTCTATTTTCTCACATTATCATGCTCCATCAGAAATGACTAGACATAGTTCGCAGGGCTACATGTATTTTAAACAGTCCTTGTCATTGCTAGTTAAAAGAACATTTTAAACATAAATACAAATGCTTCATCATAGTAGTGATTTTGCCTTCTAGAAATAAAAAAAATACATAAAACTACATCTACATTTTACTCTTTGAAGTATTTTTATAATAATATATTTCAAAAATAATTGATTATACTTTATTGCATTATAATTTTATCATTATTAAAAGGTAATTAGAACCAGTCACAATATATTAACTTTATAATTTAACATTATTTTTATTTAGTTTTCTATATTAAGCACAAGTATAAAATGTATACTTTAATGTGTAATATATATAGAGAGAAATAAGTTTTAGTAAACAGATATCTTCAAACAGAAGATAAATGCTAAAATGAAACATTTGCAAGTATAGTCAGTAATTTGTGTTTTTATTTAAACATTTAAATGGAAATATGTTAATAATATCTACATCTCTCTAAACATTTATTTTATGTGCTAAACTGTCGAACTTCCACTAGCGAGCACACGATGATATTCACACCTGGAGATGTGGCTGGCACCCAGCTCACTAATGGGATGGGTATTTTGTGATGACAAGTGTGGGATATTTGCCTCTCCATCTTACTATTTATCATCGTCTCTTCAATGAAAAACAGGAACCAGGAGGGAAGTAGTGTGACCACCCTTCATATTACATCTGGGATATGAGCTTCAGAGATGGTGAAATCAGAGAGAAAATACACTGTGTATGGTTGACTGTGGTTAATATGGATTGCTTATTTGTGGTTGCTTGTTTGTGCTGGTCAGAGAAGAAATACAAAATGAATTAGATTTCTTCTTCTTCTTCTTCTTTTTTTTAATGTATCAAGGACAAGGCCATGAGAGTAAGATAAATCCTCTCTTTAGTTCAGAATTAAAATGCATGTGTGCCTGGTATTAACAGGAAATTTATCTAAGTGTTACACACACATCACCTTGCCTTCCAATTTAGCATCTGATGAGGAACTTCATCAGAATACAAATGGAGAGACAGTAATTGATACTGCAAACTTTCATATAACATGTACTGAAAAGATCAAGATTCCTTAATTGTTTATTAAGGCAAATGAAAAATTAAGATTGAGGGAAAATCAAAATTGAGCATTCTAAATGTTACCATATATAAAAACTGGAATTTATAAGAAATCCTTTAGAAACAGCAAAAGTAGTGCATTACAGTAATTTATATATCCTTTATAAACATCATTTGAGCTGATTCTGAATTAAATATAAAATAAAATTTAAGCTTAAAATACAAATATTTGGACTTTGTGAGGCAAAAAATAAAAATGAGTTGATGGAGTTCCCATTGTGGCTCAGCAGTAATGAACCTGACTAGTTTTCATGAGGACATGGCCTTTCATGATCCCTGGCCTTGCTCAGTGGGTTAAAGATGTGGTGTTGTCATGAGCTGTGGTGTAGGTCACAGCTGTGGTTTAGATCTGGTGTTGCATGGCTCTGGTGTAGGCCAGCAGCTACAGCTCCTATTCGACCCCTAGCCTGGGAACTTCCATGTGCTGTGGATGCAGTCCTAAAAAGACAAAAAAAAAAAAAAGTTGAAAAGTATATTTCAAGGAAAAATGTGGTTTGACATAACAAGATAATAATGAAATCAAAAACCAGTAACTAAATTAAATCTACTTTTAAAGTTTTAAAGTAGTAAAGAACATCATTACTGCTGTGCAAAAGCAAATCAGAATTGTTTCAGAAATAACACAAGCGGTAAGAAAATTTTAGAAGGATTAAAGAAATGTTAGTAGCTGTTACATGTGCAAGACCAAAGTAAAGTAATCAAAGAAGAAATAATTGGTAGGAAAGATTTTAAAACAAATGTAACAAAGACCACAACAAGTAACATATTAAAATGTAAAATGTTTTTAAAGTACTAATTGAATAACAATCATAAATTTTCTAGGTAAAGAAATTAACATATATTAGTTTATGTATGCATGTTTAAGGAAATTTATTGTCATGTAAATATTTATATATTAATTTTAACAATCTCTTAAAATTAGCAGAATGAAAATAAATTAGCTTAGTTACTATACAGATTTTTTCTTATCAAATGCCATATTAATTTGAGCAAAGAAGAAAGTAGGAATAATGATTTAACTAGTCCATCCAAATTTGAAGCTGCTTATGCTCTGTAGGCAGTAGAAAGTTCAGTATAAGAAGTGATTTTAAGTTCGATTAATTCATTGTATGATGAATACATGTAATTTTATAAGAATCCACTGTGCCGCTTCTAGTGGTATTGATGTTGGGACATGCAAGGATTTTGACTTAGAAAATGCCATCATTACACAAGGATAAATGAGGTTTTGTCTGAGATATTACTTGAAGAAACATCATTTTATTTAAATAGGACCATGAAACCAATACCCTTAGAAGAATAAATAAGTCATGCTAGGTAGGGAGCTCTCTTCTTGTTCTTTTGCATATGCACACTTATAAGAACTTTAAGGAAGAATCGGAAAATAAAGAAAAAAGTAAAAAAAAAGATGGTTAATATGGTCCAAATACACAGTATTTTTAATTTTATTTTTTATAGTTGATTTACAGTGCTGAGTCAATTTCTGCTGCACAGCTTAATGACCCCGTCATGTATATATTTACATTGTTTTTCTCATGCTATATTCCATCATATTCTACCCCAAGAGACTGGATATAGTTCCCTGTGCTGTGCCATAGGACCTTATTGCTTATTATTCTTAGTGTAATAATTTGCATCTACCAACCCCAAACACCCCATCCATCCTACTTCATCTTCCCTCCCCCTTGGCAACCACAAGTCTCTTCTCTGTGTTCACAGAGAACATCTATATTGTAGATAGATTCATTTGTTCCATACTTTAGATTCCACATATGAGTGATATCATATGGTATTTGTCTTTATCTTTCTGACTTATATTTTAAACAAGAAAATGTATATGAAATATCTTTTGGATTGTTTCTTATAATTTAGTGCTCCTTGGAATAATGCTGACGTTATAATTTGTCATTATTTAGCACCTTGTTAACTCAAGGCTTTGTACTGTGGAAATCATGCAAAAGTTATCCTGTTCATCTGGAAAAATATTTTCAACAGGATTTTATTAAAGATGCTTAATAAAATATTTACTGAATGCTTCTTATGTTAAATGATTTTAGTCAATATTAGCAGCCCTCTAAAATGTGTATAAAGTATAAGTTTATGTGCCTTGGTGCCCCAAACTATTATTTGGTTGTATAATTGTCTCTTTTTAAATTTTCATCAATATAAAAGCCTCAATATAATGTATAAAAAAGAAATATATGTAATTATATTTATAATTATAACTAATCCCAATTGTTTATTGATAATCTGCAGGGGATAATCCATAGAGATAAATTATTATGGTATATTAATTTGACATTTTAAGATTTCATTGCCATTGAATATCATCATTATCTGAGGAAATACTTTAATTTTATTTGCTTACTATGTGCTATAACTTTGCTTGCATGTGAATCACCAAATTGCTGTGGTATTTTTAAAAATATTACCTTATTAAATCAAAACCAGTTGAAAATGTGTTTTTAAAGGCTTTACTTTTATAGAGCAGTTTCAGATTCATAGCAAAATTGAGAGGAAAAATTTAACAAAGTACAGAGATTTCTCATATCCCCTTTACCCCCATACGTGCATAGCCTCCCCCATTATCAACATCACTTATCAGACTGGTACATTTGTTACAATAGATGGACTTTCATTGATACAGCATTTTCACCCAAAGACTGTAGTTTATTTTAGGGTTCTCGCTTGATGTTGCACATTCTGTGGGCTTGAACAAATGCGTAATGACATATCTTACGGTTATAATACCACACAGAGTAATTACACCACTGATCTTTTATTCTCTCCATATTTTTGCCTTTTCCAGAATGTGAGATAGTTAGAATTGTACAGTATATAGGCTTTTCAGGTTGCCTTCTTTCACTTAGTAATATGTATTTTAGGTTCCTCCACATATTTTCATGGCTTGATAGCTCATTTCAATGTTAAAAAATATTCTGTTGTCTGAATGTAACAGATTATTTATCTAATCACCTACTGAAGGGCATCTTGGTTGATTTCAAGCTAGAGCAATTAAAAAGCTGCTATGGATATCAGAGTGCAGGTTTTTGTGTGGATGTAAGATGTCAACTCCTTTGGATAATTATCAAGGAGCACGACTGCTGGATCTTTTGGTAATAGTATGTTTGGTATTATAAGAAACTACTAAGCTTTCTTCCACAGTAGCTATACTGTTTTTCATTCTCACCAGCAGTGTATGAGAATTTCAGCTGGACTCTCTTCTTGCTAGTATCCCATGTTGTCAGTATTCTTGACTTTGGCCATTCTAATAGGTGTGTGTTGGCATTTCATTGTCATATTAATTTGAATTTCCCTTAGGACATGTGTTGAGGAACATCTTTTCATATGCTTATCTGCCACCTGTGTATCTCTTATGTCTTTGGCCCATTTTTCAGTTGGGTTGTTTATGTATTGTTGAATTTTAAGAGTTCTTTCTATGTTTTGGAACACAATCCTAAGTTAATTGTTTCTTTGCAAGTAATGTCTCCCTGCATGTGGTTTGTCTTCTCATTCTTTTGACAGTTTTAGGCAGCGCAGTTATTTTTCATTTTAATATTTTAATGAGATCTAGCTTGTATGTTTTTCCTTTCTTAGATCGTGTTGTTGATGTTGTATCTAAAAAGCCACCACCATACTTAAGGTTATACAGGTTTTCTCCTATGTTATGTTTTCAGGATTTTATAGTTTCGCATTTTACCTTTAGGTCTATGATCCATTGCCAGTTAATTTTTTAAAGGTATGTATCTATTTTTTTGGAGGGGCAAGTTGATATCCGGTTGTTTCAGCACCATTTGTTGAAAAGACTGTCTTTGCTCCATAGTACTACCTTTGCTTCTGTGTCAAAGAATAGTCATCCCTGCTAATGTGGCTCTATTTCTAAGTTCTCTATACTGTGTCAATGATCTACTTATTTCTTCTTTTGCCAGTTCCACACTGAATGGATTATTGTGTTGTTATAGTAACCCTTAAAGTAAGGTAGCATCAATCCTCCAACTTTGTCTTTCTCTTTTGAAATCGTACTGGCTATTCTGGGTCTCTTAATTCTCCATATAAACTGCAAAGTCAGTTTGTTGATATCCACATTATAACCTGCTGGGAGATTGATTGGAATTGCATTGAAACTATAAATCAAGTTGAGAACTCACATTTTAATAGCATAGAATCTTCCTATCCATGAATATGAAATATTTCTCCAGTTATTTAGTTATTCTTTGACTTAATTTATCATAATATTGTAGTTTTCCTCATATAAATTTTGTACATTTTTAATAGATTTGTACCTAAGTAGTTTTGATAAAATTGGTATTATATTTTTAATTTAAAATTCCAGTTGTTCATTGTTGACATATGGGAAAGCAGTTGACATTTGTCTTCTAACCTGTGTCCTTCAACCTTACCACCATAGCTTGGGTTAGTTAGAGCAGGGTTTTTTCCTTTGTTTTCGCTGATTTTTTTACATTTTCTACATGGATAATTATGTTATCCAAGAGCAAATATATCTTGCTATAATTTTTTCCTTTGTATTACAATGTTTCCTTAAACTCAGCTCACTCCAGGAACCAGCTTATTGCTTTCTCCTCTAGTGTTTATCCCCCTAGACAGAGAAACACAAGTTTTGTCTCACTTCCAAGTCTGATCAAGGCCTTTCAAAAAGCAAATCTTGCCACATGCTAAAACCCTTTCTTGGGAACAGCTGTATTTCATATTCCCTATGTACACAAGCACAGACTCCATTAATTGTTGGCCTCAAACATAGAAGTAAGATCCGCTCTTCACCCCTACACCAGTATACCTTGACCTAGATACTCCATTTCTCTCCAGTCCACTTTGGTTTGATACTAGAAAAACAAAACAAATCAAACAAATGAAAAACCCCAAACAGGGGCCTTAGAACAAGACAGATGTGTTTGACTTATCTTTTCTACACCTCATTTTCATTATATGTAAACTGAAGATGATGATAATCGTAATTCCCAAATCTTAAGCTCTGTCTTCTGTTTAGTGTCTTCATTTGCCTAAAACATGGCAGGAATCAATTTTTTTTTTTTTTTTTTGGTCTTTTTGCTATTTTCTTGGGCCGCTCCTGCGGCATATGGAGGTTCCCAGGCTAGGGGTCTAACCGGAGCTGTGGCCGCCAGCCTACACCAGAGCCACAGCAACGCAGGATCCGAGCCGCGTCTGCAACCTACACCACAGCTCACGGCAACGCCGGATCATTAACCCACTGAGCAAGGGCAGGGACCGAACCCGCAACCTCATGGTTCCTAGTCGGATTCATTAACCACTGCGCCACGACGGGAACTCCGGAATCAATTTTTTAAAATCTGTTTATAGCAGTTGACTTGGTGCCGTCATCACCATTTTATAAATTGCATGAGAATAAGGATTGCATATTTTTCATGTCATCACCACCTAGATTTTCAGCAATGATATAAACAGCAGGTGACCTGTCCATATGACCATTAGACTCCACCAGATAATTGCTTTAGTAGTGACATAGACATATTAAATATTGGTAAACTTTTGATAATGTTTTAGTTTCAACATTTTGATATATTGAAAAATATTCTCAATAACTAAAGCACAATTTTATAACTAAGCATTTTAATACCAAAAAGATGTTTCATGTTTCAGTGTTTGGCCATTGATTTGACATTGTAGTGATTAACCTAAGGTACATTAAATAACTTGGCATTTCCACTGCAGTCATTGTAGTAATTTTTTGGTCTTACTTATTCATTACTTTGTATGTGATAGGATATTTTCCCAATAAAGAATAGTTATATAACATGATGAGTTAGATTGTGGCTTTCTCCAGAACCTATGACAGTTACCTTCTTTGGAAAAAGTTCTTTGCATATTTTTTAATTTTCTGAGGCTGCCATGACAAAATATCACAGATTGGATGACTAAGAAGTTTATCTACCCCTAGTTCTGCAGGCTAGAAGTCCAAGATCAAGATACCATCCGTTTTGGTCTCTTCTGAGGTCATTCTTCTTGGTTTGATGATGAGAAGGCTTGTACCTTCTTTCATGAGGTTTTTCCTCTGTGCATGCACATCCCTGGTGTTTCTTTGTGTATACAGATTTCCTCTTCTTATAAGGGCATCAGTTAGGTTGTGTCAGGATCCAATCTCATGGTCTTGTTTTACCTTCCTTTTTAAAGTTCCTATTTCCAAATGTAGTTACTTTCTGAGGTACCAAGGATTAGGCCTTCAACATAGGAATTTTTCAGGGACATATGGAGATTACCTGTGTGGGTCCTAAATCCAATGACACATGGATTTACTGTCCTTTTAGGAAATAAATAGAGAGGGAATTAAGACCCACAGAAAAGAAAGAGGCAGTAGACCACAGGGGCAGTTTGGAGTGACGTAGCCACAAATCAAAGAATGCAAACAACCACCACAAGGTGGAAGAATCAAGGAATACATTTTACCGTAGAGTCTTAGAGGGAGTGTGGTCCTGCCAAGTTTCAGATTTCTAGTCTTAAGAACTGTGAGAGAATACATTTCTGTTGTTTTACGCCACCAAGTTGTTGGTAATTCATTATGGCAGCCTCAGAAAACTACTATAGATTAGTTAATTGTCTCTAGTTCTTGGCACCTGTTCCTGAAGATCTAGAATGATTTTTCATAAACACCCTTGAGCCATTTAGTTTTGTCTGTAGAATATAAGAAGGAAATTAATATATAAGATAATGTGGTTTTATACACACACACACACACACACACATAATTGGAACAATCAATAAATGTTTTTATTTCATTTTCTGTTTACATTTGTTGTAGGATATATAGTCAAGTGGTTATTTTAATTCCTATTTTTAGAATTTCAAGATATCAGACAAAATAAGGTTATTTTGAAAATATATATACAGAAAAGATGAATACACTATAAATTTATAAAGAGTTGTCAATAACACATAGATGCCTATATTGGAACAGCAAAATATTTAAAATGCCAAAGACATACGTGACTGTTTGTTACTATGTGTGAAAACTACTAGGTACCCTTTTTTGCTAAACAGTTTGCTCAGATTGGTAATTATTAAAATTTAGTTATCTAGCACAAATAAATCTAAAATTATTTACAATCCCTATGTTATAAAGATTTGCTTTGTTGGAGATATACTGGTAACTTCGCCTATTAGAAAGTATTTCAGTGAACAATTTACTTACTGATGAAAATGGTATCTCTAAGAATTTAGGATCAGAAACAGTAATGATGGCTTCTAAGTTTTATCTAGAATTTCTCTCTAGGGTACTTCCCTATGCCTAGAATAAGTCATCAGATTACTATTTAGAAAGTGAGACAATGCTAAAGTCCACTTTTAAATCATTAGAATTAGTATAATATAATGACTTTGTATTAATTTCAAAAGTCATAGGATAAGTATAAGAAAAAGCATTTTGAAAAGTATGCAGTACTGAAAATTTAAACACAGTTTTGTGGGATATAAAGACAAATTATTGCTCACCCTTGGGCATTAAAGCTAAAAGTTTCTACTTCAGTAATGTTGGCTGGAGCATCTGAAAACTCCCATTTGGACCTCTGGGCACAGCAGATACTTCCAGTAAGCCATACCTTCAGTAAATAGTTCTTAGTGAAAATAAAACTGTTTTACAAAAACATGGTAATATTCATTCCACCATTAGTGTTATTTATCCTTTGGGACATCAGTAAATTATCCTACTTATGTTCACAAGCGAAGTATAACTTTGAAAATATAGAATAAAAATCACATGAGATTGTCAGATTTTTCTTCAGTCTAAGTCTCATCAACGACTTTCTCTTAGTAGGATCTCTAGGATCTGGAATCTTGTCCTCTGATTTACAGCTGTTATTTTACTCAGAGGAGCTCAGTAAGAGATTACATTATTCTCTAACATTCTTTTTTTTCCCTCCCTCTCACTTTTGTTCAAACTGCAGTGCAGAAAATCTTGGAAAAAATCACTTGATCTATTTTTCATTATCTTTAACAAGTTACAATCCTGAATTCACATATTGCTTTTCAAAAATGATCCCTAATGCAACTTTAAGGAGTCAACTTAGTTGGTTAATAATAATCTGTGCATATTGCTGGGCGGCTGGGCTGCAGAGGGTGCTCTGGGAAGGTTTATATTGAACAGCAAGAATAGAGAGAAACTGATGTCTTAATTTAACCCTGCTCTGACATGTGCTTTGCCATGAAGGCCTCTATAGCTATCAAAATGAACTATGCACCTTATAGTACCGGAGGCGGCAGATTCTTTCCATGGAGGGAGAGATTGTATCTTAAACAAGAAATATCTTCCCATATTTATATATTTTTGCAACTTTTTTTTTCTGAAAAAATTGGAATTTCAGAACTTAGGTAAAAATATTTTTCAGGCTTTATTACTCGATCTGTAGCGTGGCTACAAGTATGTGTACATAAAGATGGTGTGGTAGAGTTAAACACTATCGTCTGTTTCCTGTAAATGTTTCTTCCACAGGGGGCGCAGGCGTTCTGGTGTCTCTTTTCATGGCATTAGCAGCTGTTAGTGATCTTTGCCTAGATGCATTAATTCACCAGCAGTTAAAAATGGTACTGTCTTGGAGTTCCCATTGTGGTTCAGTGGAAACGAATACGACCAGCATCCATGCAGATTTAATCCCTGGCCTTGCTCAGTGGGTCAGGAATCCGGCATTGCTGTGAGCTGTAGTGTAAGTCACAGATGTGACTCACAGGAAAAAAAAAAAAAAAAGGTACTATCTTAGTTCCATCATTCTTTCCTTACTTATTAGAAGTTTTTAAAGTAAAAGCATCCCCTCATCATCTTCATAGTTGCCGCTGGTATCAAAAGGACAGGATAAATGCTTGATTCTTTTTCATCAATTAACTGGTTTTCAAAATAAAGATTCGCTTCCCTGAATCTTCATCAATGACTAATTAATAATTTTATATAAACATCATTATTAACTCAGATATACATTAACTGGATGGATTTCAACACACTCAAGTTATTCTTGCTCAAACGTTTTCAACTCTTACTCATCAGAGCCTCTTCAGTTTCACTAAGTACTTTTAGCACAGCCCCGGGAGTCACTGGCAGTTTTCAGGTTTTCTGGCATATTATTATTCCAGGCTTAAGTATTGCTCTTCTGCCACAGACCAGAATCAATCATTTCTCTCAAGGTAACTAATTACTTTTAGTAGCAAATTGTGTCTACATAGCATAATCTGGGTGCTAGTTATGCTTACTACTATTGCACTGAACCCTTTTTTCTATACATTTCAGAAAACAGGTTAGAAAAACAGATAAATGATAGCCAGATAACATAGATGAAATACATCAAGAGGTGTTGTGAATTTTCTAATTTAGATTCAAACCCTGTTAAGGGTTTTTGCGTTATCTGTTCATTTTACATCTTTACTTATTTTTTTCTGATTTTCAACAACATTAGGAATCACTGGCTTAGATTAACATTTGCTTTACTCCACAGTGCACATGAAAACAGTCTTAGATAGCAATATAAAATATTCTGTGTGGGTGTTTGGGTCAAAATTCCAGGTAAAGAAAATTGTGTATAGTATAGATAGATGTGTAGCATTGTATGTGTACATATGCATACATCTGTAACACTTTTCTCCACTTTTTTCATTTATATGAGTATCAAATCATGGTTATATACCAGAGCTTTCATTATTCTTTTGTAGAGCTGTGATTATTCATCACGATCATCATTGGGAGAATTTTGGATTTTCAAATTTTCTTTTAATTTTTTTTTTGGGGGGGAAGAGGTGGTTCCCACACTTAATCACATAGAATGCTGCAATCATTTGCTTAGTTTTCAAAAATATTACTTTAAAAATATTTTTCCAGTGTATATTTTAGATATATTCCTAGATGTTATATTGCTGTGCCAGAGGGTGAATGATTAACAAAGTTTATCATATCTGCCAAATTACTATTCACAATGATTGTATCATATTTTCATCACACCAGCAAAAGTATGAAGGTTAATATTTAGCTGCTCTCCATTTAGCTAAATATGTTGCTAAATTTGGCTTTTTGCCAATGTGAGAGGTGAAAAAAATGGTGTTTCAGGTTTTGGATTCTTTCCATTTCTTTTTCTATGAAATATGTGTCTGTTCTCTTATTTTCCATGGTCTTTATTTAGGGTATTAACCCTTGGATATTTTAAGTTGAGGATTTTTTTTTTTTAATTTGACATTTGTCTCTTTATTGGTGTTTTTATTTTGTCATGAAACTTTTTCAATGTAATCAAATTTATCTAACACTTTTCTTCTTGCTTCTGGATTTTTGAATTATTGCTTAAAAATATTTTTCCTATCCCACTTTTAGAAAAGGAAACCAAGTTTTCTTCTGTTTTGCATATTGTCTTACCTTTTTACATTTAAATCTCTAGTCATTTTGGAATTTATCCATGTAGCATGTGATGAACAGATACAATTTTATCTCTTTTCTAGGGTCTCCAGTTATTCTAACCACTTATTTAAAAATACATTTTTCCTTACTTTTCTAATACTCCATTTTTCTCTTTTGGCCCCTTAGTTTTTTTCATCTATTCTTTCACTCAAAACACATTTTTAATTGTTTAAAATGTTTGATGCCTTATAACTTTTCCTCTTTTTTGCTCATTTTGTTTTTCCTCAGGATATTTTGGCTAATTATTACTTGTACATTTTCTTCCAAATGAACATTTTAATCATATTCTCATGCTTTAAGTAATAAAAAATAATTGTGATTTTACTGGCATTTCTATAAATATTTAAATGAGCTTATAGAGAAGCAACATCTTTATGAGTTGAGGTCTTTCTTACCAAGAATATGCTATTTTTTTACTATTTCTCTATGTCTCTTCGTGCCTTTCTATGGTCACTTTTTAATAATTTAAAATTGTTTTGTTATAAACCAGCATTATGCAGTTGAAAAGCAAAACAAATCAAAGTCAAAAAATTTGAAAAGGAATTTAAAATAATGTTTGAAAATGATATATTTGTGTTCCCTTCGTGGTGCAGTGGAAATAACTCTGACTAGGAAACATGAAGTTTCAGGTTCAATCTCTGGCCTCGCCCAGTGGGTTAAGGATCTGGCGTTGCTGTGAGCTGTGGTGCAGGCTGGCAGCTGCAGCTCCAATTCAACCACTAGCCTGGGTACCTCTGTGTGCTGCAGGTGCAGCCCCCCCAAAAAATAAAAATGATATATTAATAAATAAATTCAAGACCTATACACGGCAAACCAAAGAACATTGATGAGAGAAATCAAGTATGATCCAAATGCATGGAGACACACACCCTGATCATGGTTTGGAAGACATAGAACAGGTGGCATTTCTTCCCAAAGTGATCTATATTCCATTACATCCCAATTTTCATTCATATACTTTTTAATTTAGGATTTCCATGCATGACACATCTTTGAACTTCTTTTGTCCCAGCATCGTGTAATGCAAGAAAAATCTTCCCCTGGTTAGATCAAACACCCCCGCTTCTAAATGCCCAACAAATGCCTAACATGTGCCTCCATCCTTCCTTCCTCCCTCTTTTTACATTCGTAGATTTAACTATAGACAAAAGAACCAAGACTAGCAAATCTAAGGCCTCTTGATTGATGAGTTGACTAATCAATAAATAGAAAAACACAGGCAACATTTTTATCTTTAAAAAGTCAAGGATTGGAGTTCACATTGTGGCTCAGTGGTAATTGAATCTGACTAGTATCCACGAGGATGCAGGTTTGATAAGGATCCAGTGACCTACACTGTGAGCTGTGGTGTAGGTCACCAATGTGGCTTTGATCCCACATTGCTGTGGCTGTGGTGTAGGCCAGCAGCTGTAGCTTCAATTAGACCCCTAGCCTGGGAACCTCCACATGCTGCAGGTGTGACCATAAAAAACAGCAAAAAAAGCCAAGGGTCTTCATGCATATGAAAACCTAACCAATGTATGATAAGTTAAGGAATGATTGCTGAGGAGTGAATAACTTTATTGTCACTGATAAGAATATCCATCAAGCAATATTACTTTCTACAAGAATGAAATCCTAGCAGAGAATTCAAGGTGATAACAAATGCACTTTGATACATCAAAGTCATTTTCGCTTTTTGATAACTCCACCAAATTTTTCCAAGTTTCTTCATCATTGAAAAACAATAAATCTTTTGATAATGAAGAAGTTAAAGCAGAATGAAGTCTTTGAAGCTCATGCTAATATGAATTGCAAATTATTTTTACAATGGCTTCATTCAATATAACAAGAGAAACAACAATGGAAGTTTTTAATTGTATTTATTTGCTTTTGTTTTAATATTTTCACCATCTTGACCATTACTCAGATATTTTTAAATTGAATAGTTAATATGAAATGAAATATAAATTATCAATTTACAGAAATTTATATGTACAATTACAATGATGAAAACAATTTTTATGAGCTTTTTTTCCATGTAACAATGCAGTGCATTTTCTGCAGTATTGATGAAAACTGTTAGATGCTCATGACAAATGACCATGCATAATGATTTTGTTATGTAATATAATTTTAGTCTTGTTATTCTCTAGTTGTTTAGGGTAGTTTATAAATCTCTATGCTACAAACAAAGCAAACCAGAAAAGGGGTAAGAGGATTATTGCAAAAGGGAAGTATGGATAGTAAAATATGACTAATATAAGAGAAGTGATAAATTAAAGATTTCTCCGTAAGAGGTTTATGATCTCCAATATTCCTGGAGCTATTCAAGACACATAAGATTAAAAGATGAATAAGTAGGTTTTTTTTTAACCTAAGAATTTCATAGTTTAATAGGAAAGATAGGCAATGACTCAGGTGAAGTGTTAGGTGTTTAACAATAGCAGTGTTCATAAGGAGTTTGTTCAAGTAGTGAGTGAAGAATGTGATTATATTTGCCTGAGGGAAGCAGAACCAGTAAGTCTTCACAGAGGAGCTGGCTTGTAGACAGTGAAGATGGCAGTATCTTTAAATAGCAGTTGGGTCTGGAAATGTTTGCAGAGGCACTTTTTTTTTCTACAGTTTTTGACAGTAATAATGAATAAACTGAAAATATGAGTTGAATAATTTCTATCACTATATACTATTATAAAATTATTTTTAAATGCAGGAATTAGAATATGTGATTATTTAAAACATTCATAATATTTTCAATGAATAAAATAGTTTTAATATTATTCTCCATTATTTTAGAAAGATAAGCTATATCTGCAGGTGATATCACAGCCTTACTTTACCTTTAGTTTATACTCAAGGTGGTTGTTTCGGTTTACACTGACAAATGTTCTAAAAAGCTAATAGTCTCTCTGACAGGGATAGGATCTGATTCTTTTGTGTAGATGTTTCAGTCTTCTTTGGTGATCCTAAGTACCCCATGTATATTGAAATTACTTAAAGAGTTTGTGTTTAAATACTACAACCACGAAAGCAGAGATTTTTTTCTGTTTTCTGTATTGTTGGACAGAAACACTGTACATCATGGTTTGGCAAGAAGGCAGATTACCAAATAGCTTTCACTGGGAGATGCTTCTCTTTGCTTTGCTTTCTATTCAGATAGATGCTCTGGAAAAAAATCATTTCTGCTGTAAGCAGAGGATATTGTTTAAAATGGATATTTTTAACAAATTTAAAAGAAAGTAAATATGCAATATTTAATATGAAAAACTGTCTTTTTTTCCCTTTGGAATCTTTAAAAGTAAAAAATTCTGGCCTGCAGTTTTCTTAGTGGGAAGCTTTTTTGGTAACTGCAGTGAGAAGTATTCACATGTGCTTAAGTTGTCATAGTTATTAATAGTTCTGAGAATTTTCTTTACACTTCCCAGTATGTTCAGTTGATGTCTGAATCTTTGCATACAAGTGGCTTGAATTTATTTACTAATCTGCAAATAGTTAATGGAGTAGAAATAAAGGACCTGTGATTCTAAGTTATATAGCTTGTACAGTATTTACTGTTTGTATTTATTTTACTAATAATGGATGAATAGCTAGCTATCCTTGCTTGTCTCAAATACGTATCCAGTTCTCACAGTAATATTTATTGAAAATATCTCTTTATGGATTTAACATCAAAGAGCCATTGTAGAAATCAGTTGACCATATATATGTGTGGTTATCTCTGGTCTCTATTATTTTTCATTGATCTATATTTATATTACTATTATTCCAACACCAAACTGTCTCATTTTCTATGTATTTATATAAGTTCTTGAAATTAGGCAGTGCATGTTGTCTTTGTTCTGTTTTCAAAATTGTTTTGGTTATTTTAGATCTCCCTTTTTCATATAAATTTGGAAATTTATTGGGAATTTAAAAAATGTGTGTAGGGAATTTGGGGAGGATTGCATTGAATGTGTAGATCAACAATCTCTATTTATTTAGGTATTCTTTAATTCACCTAAGAAATTGTTCCCACTTTTTTGATATTCATGTCTCACATATGTTGATGTGAAACAAATATACTGCCAGATATTTCTCTATTAAAGATGCGATTATTCAGGAGTATCAAAGAATTGCAATTTGGGATGTGCAACCATGGCAAGCATAGTGTGAGTCCCCAATGTCAAGTGAGAGAGAGGAGTTTTATAGAGAAGAAAAGGAAGTTCAGAGGGCAATAAAACAACAAAGAGGACATGGCTTCTCATTGGCAGAGTCACTGCCTGGAACCAAGAGAAATCTTCAGGGCTCTGCCTTCTGGTGTCCCAACTCTATCTGAGGTTTCTGTTTATTAAATTTTTACATATGTATTTTTTTAATCTTCTCCCTAAATACCTCATGTTTTTATTTTACCATAAAGGGTATTGTTTGTATACCAAAGGTCTATTCTTTACTGATACATAGACTTTTTTTTCCTTTGTATATTGACCTAAGCTCTGCAAACATATTTACTTATTCATTTTCATAGTTTTTATCGTTTCTATAAAATGGTTACAAATCATCTGTGAATTAGTTTTATTTCTTACTAATCTGTATAGTTTTCTCTTTGTGTTCTTCCCTGTTCCACTGCTCGGTAATGGTAATGCCAGAACAATGTTGAATAGAAGTGGTGAGAATAGACATCCGTGTTCGTCCCTGATTTTATGGAGATAGTGTTTAGGCTTTTACCATTAGCTGTAATGTTACATGTAGGTATTTTATAGATGTCCTCTGTTAGATTGTGGAAGTGTTCTTTTCTTCTTAGTTTGATGAGCTATTTTATCATTAATGAATGTTGAATTGTATCAAAATCTTTTTTGGCATCTACACAAATGATCGTTTTCTCCTTTATTCTATGAATGTGTTTTATTTCCATTCTTGAGATAAATTTTACTTGGTCATGGTATATTATTCTCTTTAGTACATTGTTGTGTTTGACTTGTTAATGTTTTCTTTTTGATTGGCATGTCCACATTCATGACACTTCTATTGTTTTCTAGTATTATCTTATTCTGCATTTGATATGAGTAACACTTTTTTATAAATTAATTGTGAAGTATTCTCTGTGTGTGTGTTTCCTGAAAGAGTTTATATGAATTCAATATTATTTCTTTCTTAAATAGTGGATAAAATTTATCGGCAAAGTCATCTTGATCTGGACCTTCCTTTGTGGGAAGTTTTGTTTTGTTGTTTAATATTGACAATATTCTCTGTATTATGCAATACTTGTAAATGTGGGGAGACTTTTAAAGTATTTGTATTTCTTTAGTAGTTACAAGTTTATTTAATTGATATTATTCTTGTGCCAGTTTTGGTAGGCATACTCTTTCAAGGAACTAGGATAATTAAGTTTACGTCTTTATTTTCTAATATTATCACTTAAGCCAAATTTATAAAAAAAATTCTGCATCTGATAAATTTTGCTGTTTCATTAACTCAAATATTTTCTAATTTTTTCTGATATATGGGTTATTTTGAGGTGGTTATTTAACTTTAAAATATTTAGAATATAAAAAATATCTTTTTATTCATTTCTAATTTCATAGCCTTATTTTTAGAGAATATACTTTTGATGATTTACTTATATTAAACTAAGATTTATTTTATGACCTAGAATGTCATATAGCTTAGAGAATATTCAATATGTACCTTAAAAGATATATTTAATGATGATTGGTTATAGAGTGCTGTTAATGTTTATTATATCAGCTTTATTAATAATGTCATTCACATCTTCCAAATCTTTTCCTATTTTGGTCTCCTTGTTTAAATTACTCAAAAAAGGAATGTTGAAATCTTTAATAATTGTGGATTTGTTCCTTTCAGTTCTGTCAGGCGTTTCCTTTCGGTTCCTCATTTTGTTGAAGCTCTGTTATGAGCGGCGTACACAAAAATAATCTATATGTCCCTCCTGTGACATTACCCTTTTATTATATTGTAGCAACCTTGTACTAAACTTGGTTTTGCCTGATACTAACACAACCTTTCCTGCCATCTTCTAATTAATTGTTTTGTTTAGAAGAAAGTTGGTTACTTTTTCATTAGTCTCCTACCCTAAACACACGCCCCATTTTTTTTTTTTTGGCTAAATTCTTCACAAATAAGTGTTTCTTTGTCTAAAAATGATATATAAACAGCCTACTTGTCACTCTGGGGATCTCATTTCTATGAGACCTCTAGGTATTAAATTGTTTTTTTCCCTCATATCAGTGTGTCTTGGGTCAATTTAATTATTAGACCAGCCAAAAAAACTCAAGCAGGAAGAGGGTAGAAGCTTCTTCTCCTGGACACATATTTTTGAATGTGCGTTTCCACCGTTTTCTTGTTTGCACTTTTTTCCTGAAGCAATATCACTGGTACTTTTATATTTGTTCCCTCATGCATAAAGTAATCTTTTTTACTTTAGCTGTTCTTATGGTCTTATCTTTATCATTTATTTTCAGCAATATTGTTACGATGTACCTCTGTGTGGTTTTTGAATGTGTATCCTACTTAGAGTTTGCAGAACTTTTTGAATTAGTTGATTTGTATAAAATTTGGAAAAAAAAAAGTACTATTTCAAATGTGCTGTGCCCGCTTTTCTGGAACTTTAACTTCATGTATATTGGACTTCTTGATATGAACCCACAGAACACTTATACTTTATTTATTTATTTATTTTCTGTAATTCAGTTTAAATAATCTCTATTGCCATATCTTCCATCTTGTTAATCTTTTTATTGTGTATTTTTCTGCAGTTTCTAATCTGATGTTAAGCTCACCCACTGGATATTTAATTTTATATATTTTGGTTAGAGCTCTAAAGTTCCATTTGATTTCTTGATTTCTTTTCCTATGATTCCAGTTATCTCTCTTTTTTTTTCATTTTCATCTATTTTATTTTATTTTATTTTCCCACTGTACAGCAAGGGGATCAAGTTATCCTTACATGTATACATTACAATTACATTTTTTTCCCCACCCTTTGTTCTGTTGCAACATGAGTGTCTGGACATAGTTCTCAATGCTATTCAGCAGGATCTCCTTGTAAATCTATTCTAAGTTGTGTCTGATAAACCCAAGCTCCCGATCCCTCCCACTCCCTCCCTCTCCCATCAGGCAGCCACAGGTCTTTTCTCCAAGTCCATGATTTTCCTTTCTGAGGAGATGTTCATTTGTGCTGGATATTAGATTCCAGTTATAAGTGATATCATATGGTATTTGTCTTTGTCTTTCTGGCTCATTTCACTCAGGATGAGATTCTCTAGCTCCATCCATGTTGCTGCAAATGGCATGATGTCATTCTTTTTTAATGGCTGAGTAGTATTCCATTGTGTATATATACCAGTTCTTCTGAATCCAGTCATCTGTGGATGGACATTTGGGTTGTTTCCATGTCCTGGCTATGGTGAATAGTGCTGCAATGAACATGCGGGTGCATGTGTCTCTTTTAAGTAGAGTTTTGTCCGGATAGATGCCCAGGAGTGGGATTGTGGGGTCATATGCAAATTCTATGTATAGATTTCTAAGGTATCTCCAAACTGTTCTCCATAGTGGCTGTACCAGTTTACATTCCCACCAACAGTGCAGAAGAACTATAAAACTTTAATCAAAGAAATCAAAGAAGATGTAAAGAAATGGAAAGAGAGTCCATGTTCCTGGATTGGGAAAATCAATATTGTAAAAATGGCCATACTACCCAAAGCAATCTACCTATCAAATTACCCATGACATTTTTCATAGAACTGGAACAAACAATCCAAAAATTTATATGGAACAACAAAAGACCCAGAATCGCCAAAGCAATCCTGAGAGACAAAAACCAAGCAGGTGGCATAACTCTCCCAGACTTCAAGAAATACTACAAAGCCACAGTCATCAAAACAGTGTGGTACTGCTATCAAAACAGACAGACAGACCAATGGAACAGAATAGAGAACCCGGAAATAAACCCAGTTATCTCTTTATTGCAGTTTATATTTCCCTTTAAATCATTGAACATGTCTGCTAATTCCATTTTATTTGTCATTTGTATCTATTTTTATTGATATATTTTTCTCCTGATTATGGGTCCATGATTCTTCCTTATTCTTTTTTTGTTGTCATTTTCATGGTCCTTGTGAATACCACATTGTTGAATTTCTAAATGTTAGTGTTTCTCTCTAAAGAAGATGGTGTTTTTTTGATGATAAGTAATTTATTTGAGGATTAAATTGATCTGTGTAAGCCCTATTTTAAAGAATTTTGGGGAGGGGATGTTGAGGGGGCAGGACTTTAGAACTAGCATAGCTCAACTTCAAAGTCTTGGCCTTTTCAAAGTCCCTACCAAATGCCCCATTTACTCAATGCATAACTCTATGCTGCCCCCCATTCGAACCTGGAAATCTCTCAGCTTTGTAAATTGTTGTTTTTAGGCTTATCATTCCCTAGTGGTTGTTCTTTTCCTCTGAAAAATTAACTTAGTATTTAACAAATGACTCAAAGTGGCGTATGTAGTTTTCTAGAGTTCTTTGTCTGTATAGCTTCCTCCTCACCAAAACTCTTACACAGATTTTAGCCAGCCTAACTCCTCTGAGCTTGACTTTGTCTCCATAGATCATAGAAACCATTGTACTCTGCCCATACCCACTGTGCCTAATAGATGCCTTCAGGCAGAAAATCAGAGTGATCTTAAGTTTCATCAAATTATTTCTCATTTCTCAAGGATAAATATTCTATATTGCCTGTTGCAAATTGAAAAGAATGTGTTTAAAAATATGGTTTTCTGTTTTTAAGTTATTAGATGAGAGGACTTGTCTGGAGCCAATTATACCACCATGGCCAACAATGAAAAGTCTATTTTTTTTTTCTTTTTAACAGCATATTTCTTATTGGAAGCCTTTACAAAACCTTATTCTTGCAATCTGGAACACAATTCCCTTGTCGTTTTGTGTAACTCCTTCAGGTTTTAGTTTAAATGTCATTTTAATTGTTTTTTCCTAGGGAGGTCCCTGATATCTGCATGCCCATATATCCGTTATATTTGCTGCTGTAGTATTCTGTGCTTTCTCCATCTGTGCCTATACTATACTATCATGTTTATTTGCCATTGACTTGTTTATATGCATAATTGTTGAGTATGCTCAAAGTATTATAATGGAAAGGTATGGAATATTTATCCCTAGAAATGTGAATAATTAAATTCAAGTTTAGAGGAAAAAGAAATCAATTTCAACTGAGAAGAAAACATCATGACCTTTATAAGACATGCCTGTATGTGTGCAATATAGAATGGGAGGGAGACACATGCCTATAATAGACATAAGGGACCTCATGAAAAAAGGCACATAAATTTGAACATTTGAAAACATAGAAGTGAATATTAATATAATTTGGGGCTAAACATGAAGGATATTAAATAACACTATGATATTTCAAAAAATGTATTTAACTCATCAAAAATTTACCAGCAAGATACTGACAGGTTCTGATATTTCTGATAGTGGTGCAGATGGAGAAGAGGCAAGCTCAGTGAGAAGTTGGTCCAGTAGTGAGGTCAGGATAGTGTTCAAAGAAATGGGAGGGAGTGAGGGAGGTGGAATGTTCAAAGTATATTCTCGGTTTTTATTTTGCTTTCCTGAATATCTGGATATGCTTTTAACTGAGATAGAAACCACACAATGCAACAAAAGTTGGGGGAAGAGGTTAAATAATTTTTAGCATGTTAAGTTTGGATATGCCAGCTTCCAGTTTGAGTAAATATGTCTTATTGCCGATTGGATTTGGGTTCTCCAGCTAAAAAAAGTATAGGGTATGGAACCAAAAGGTATGTAACAGTGTAAAGAAGCAATTATTCAATTTAACATGAGGGATTATATAAATCAAATGACTAATTTTACCTAGCATATCTATTATCTATCCATCTAATACAGATAGTAAATATATATAATAGATATGTTATTGAACATAATTTTTATGCACTTTGACAACAATGCTATATATAATGTTATTTGATGTTTTGCACAAACTGACTTTTAAAGATGTTTCTTGGGGAAATTGAATATCAATGGTGTTTTACATGATATGAAAGAGTATTTCAATATAATTAGATATATGGCATAACTGGTTCCACTAGAAAAGACATATGTGTCAGTATGTGATACATAATGAGTTTATAGATCAAATGGTATAATATCTGAGATTTGCTTTAAAATATTATAGCATAAATCAATAAGGGAGGAAGATACAACAAAATTGGAAGATGAATGATTATTCTTGAAGTCACAATTTTTACCTTTGTTTATGCTTAACAATTTCTATGATATTAAAAATTTAAGTGTGCAATTTAAAGTAAAATTCTTGATTAAAAGTTAGATTTTGGAGAAATATATATATGTATATGTACATACATGTATATATGTAGGTATATATGTGTGTGTGTGTGTGTGTATGATTCTTTTACCTGTAAATTGTATAAAATTCCTGTAGGATGGAATATATAATTAGAAGACCAAAAACAGACATCTTGGAGCCATCAGTAATTTTTGTAGTTGGAAATAGATTATATTTTAGATATAGAAGCCATACAAACTTCTGGAAATATATGGTGTGTGTGGGGGGGGGCTTTCATGATGATAATGAAAATAAAAATAATGAGGAAAGGAAATGTGCAGGATGCACCATTGTATTGGTAAAATCCATAGAACTGGGAATAGTTTTGAGTTTATAGAGTTAAGAGAGGGGAACAAATCAACTTTGAAATCAAGGTTTTATCAACCAAAATAGCAAACAGAAAATGAAGGTAGCCTTAGGAGCAAATATGATGGATGTGATCTAATTGTAAGATAGTACATTAAAGAAAAGGAGCTTCAGAATTTATGATTCGTACCCTCAGAACAGTGAGTGACACCCCATTATCTCTTCAACACGCTCTGCTTTTTGAGTCTGCTTAATACCAGTATTGCAATGTTTTGACTTGAATATATTTAAAAATTGTATTCATTTAAATTTTGACATTTTAATAGCAACTCGTTAAAAGGTTAAAATTATTTATGTTTGTCTGTGTCTTATGGATATTTTGTACTTTCTTTTCCCTTAAAAATATTATAAGGGCAGTCTAGTCTTGTGTTAGTTAACCTAAATTATTCATCACATCAGTATGATTATCATATTGCATATTACTCTATTTTACAACTTCTTATTAAATAAATGATTCACTAATTATATGATGAAATCTGGGGGTTTGCTTTGGCTTTAATGTATGATATGAGATCCTTTTTTGAAATAAGATCTTTAAGTGAATAAAATTTTAGTAGAAATTATTGTAATACACAAAATATGCTGAACAATTGCAGATCATTTAAACAAAAGTTTTATGGTTACAACACAATTTAAGCTGGAGGGTCCCAGCTTAGGGGTCAAATCGGAGTTGTAGCAGCCAGCCCACACCACAGCCACAGCAATGTGGGATCTGAGCTGTGTCTGCAACCTGTGCCACAGCTCACGGCAACATCAGATCCTTAACACACTGAGTGAGGCCAGGGATTGAATCTACATCCTCATGGATACTAGTTAAGTTCGTTAACGGCTGAGCCGCAATGGGAACTCCACATGCAAATATCTTCGATATTTGAATATATGAAAGGAATGTATTCATCAAGAACAACAATATTTTTAAATTAAGTTATTTTGTAATGAATATTTACAATCCAGAACAATCCATATTTGGTCTGGATATGTGGAGTATCTATGATGATACAAATGTAATAAAGCTAGTCAAGAACTGCTTAATAATCCTATGAAAGTGATTCTAGATCATTTAATGATGGAAATCTTTGCCTATAATAAAAACTAAGTCACAACTATGGAGTCAGCTGTTGTCATACAGATACATAGGTACATAAATTTAGGTATAAATATTGATAAGGCTATAGTTATAGATAAATTTTGTATTATCTAGATGATATTCATTCACTGGTATTTTCCAGAAACTGAGAAAATGAAGTGAGAATAACGGAACATTTACAAAGGGGAGAAACATTTCTTCCAGAAACCTCAACCATAACTGTATACCAAGCTATAAATATGATGCAGTTATAATTTATCTCCTGACAAAGATACTGGAGAAAATCTGATGTCAAGTTGGCTAAGAAAACTGCATCTGCTCTAATAAGGACTTCATTCATTGTCTAAACTCCACCTCTGTCTTCACTCATAGTGGCCTAATAACTCTTGTTTGTATTGAAATTCAAATTATTACTGGTATTCCAAATTTCTACTCCCTCAGTTGTTGAATTTACTACAGAGGAGCAGATGTATCCCAACGTTTTTTAAAAACTTTTCTCTAATATGCCTGCCATGTGTTCTTTGTTTCCATGGAATGTCTTCAGTGTTCACCTGTGGACTCATGGCTGTATCTTTCATTCAATTAATGTGTTACTCACTGCTGCATTAATAGAAAGAAATTGTATCTTGCCATGAATTTTGGCAAGGAGAGTAATTCACTGCTTGAATCTGTGCTGAAATTAGCATCCACTCTGGTAGGAAATATGAACACCTTGTTGTGTCTATGCAATCCCACTGGCCATATTTCCCTAGCTGCCTCGTTGTAGGTTTTAATCTTAACTACATTTTACACTCAGTGTTATGGATGTCGGTAGTTTTAAGAATTGGTGAAAATGCCACTTTTGTTACCTTCACAAATTCTTTTCAACACGGGAGAGTCCTGAAAGTCTTTAGGATACCATGTAGGTTTATGATTGTTAAAGCAATTATATGTTTAAAAATTTAGAAAGTAATCACATTATCACCATATGTGTACTTTCATCATATTTGCACATTGTTAAGTAAATGAAGGGAGAGAATTAACTGCATTGCACTTTATGATGTGTGCCCTGTTATAAAATCTCGAGAGTGAAAACTTCCTTTATATGGAATCATCTGCGTTTTTAAAAAGGATCTTCATAAAACATGCAAAGAACAGCTGCCTGTACTTGCAGCTGCAAGACAGAAATATTTGAGTACACAGTTTCTATTTGTACCAAACCAGGTGAAGGACCCATTCTAGGAAAAACTTTGAAATCTGTGAAGTTTTGTTGTCATTCTTATTCCTTGATTTTGAACATCTTTTAGCAACTTCTTTATCCAACTGCAGAAACATAGAACTTTGATGTGTTCCTCATTCTCTCTGACAAAGAAGATACTTGCATTTCATAGAAGGGAGACATTTAGAAGAAAGTTCTGGACTCTGAACTTAGGTTGATCGAGAGTTGAATCTCACCTTTAAAACTTATGAGCCATTGGAGTTCCCAGTGTGGCTCAGTGGTTAACAAATCCAACTAGGAACCATGAGGTGTAGGTTCGATCCCTGGCTTTGCTCAGTAGGTTAAGGATCCGTCGTTGCCATGAGCTGTGCTGTAGGTTGCAGACGCGGCTGGGATCCCGCGTTGCTGTGGCTCTGGCGTAGGCCGGCGGCTACAGCTCTGATTGGACCCCTAGCATGGGAACCTCGATATGCCCTACATGCGGCCCTCGAAAAGACAACAAAACAAAACAAGAAAATACAACGTATTAGCCATCGAATCTTTGGAAAATTAACCTCAGTGATTTCTCATACATTAGTTTGCTTAAAAAATAAACAAAGAAAAAGAAACAAACTGTTGAACTATGTTAGGCATAAGCATAAAATACAGGCAAGCCTACCTTCTTGGCTTATAAGAATTAAAATAATAATGCATTTAGAACAATCGATAAAATATATGGAATACATTGTATACTGAATATAATTTGGATTTTCTTGTCTTTTTGTGTTAATCTAAAGTTAATTATATTTTAAAGCTCATTCACATCATTTTACATACACACTCAAAGCAAATATGTGTGCACATTGTGTCTGCATGTTGTATACATTTCTTATAATATCCTATTTAATTTTTACAATGCAAATATTTTATCATAAAGTAACATATATATACCATAATATTGACTCTAACATTGGAGTTGAACTGGATGATTGAATGAGCTACATATTTAGGAGAAGAAGGAGCTTCTAAAGGCAGGCATTTATTGTTATTGAAGTAAGGAACAATTGAGAAAAGTCACTTTATGCTTATCATGTTCCCAAATATATTGTGCCTTCATATACCCTAGTTATACTACTGAGATTTTGCTTCACCATTTCTTATTAAGGTCCTTAACTATATGCGTGGTGTAAATTTTCTATCAGATTAAATTGTTATTGTATTTTATTTAATTTTTACAATGTATTTGGTATCATCATGTGAAAGAAAAAAAAAAAAAAAGACAGTGTATAAAAGTTAAAAATAAGCCTAAAGAGGCAATAGCTTTTACTTAGTAATATCACTGATCCATCTACTTCCATGATATACAATTTGGTATAAATATAATTTCTATATAGCAAAAAATATATAAATATGTAAATCTATGGTTCTTATAGGCAAGATTTTTTTTTTGTCTTTTTGCTATTTCTTGGGCTGCTCCCGTGGCATATGGAGGTTCCCAGGCTAGGGGTCCAATCGGAGCTGTAGCCACCGGCCTACGCCAGAGCCACAGCAACGCGGGATCCCAGCCACGTCTGCAATCTACACCACAGCTCACGGCAACGCTGGATCCTTAGCCCACTGAGCAAGGGCAGGGACCGAACCCGCAACCTCATGGTTCCCAGTCGGATTCGTTAACCACTGCGCCACGACGGGAACTCCCTTATAGGCAAGATTTTACAAAATTTAGTTTCTGCTAAGTACTTTGTTATACAATGGCTGAAGTGAATTTCATGACTGATTAAATCATTGGCGATGGGACTGAATTCAGTATTCACCCTCCCCCTCTCCCGTGAAGGCTGGCCTGGCTCAAAGCCCTCATCTTCTAATCACATGGTTGGTCTTTTTGACATCATCAGCCCCCATCCTGCACGTCTAGGGGCTTATCAGTGAACAATTTGTTAACATAAACTATCAGATATGATCCAAGGAACTCATAAATAGTAAATACACCCTATTAATTGTGAAATAACAAGGAGTTACAATCCCAGTAACCACGGATGAGGCTAGCCAAATGTTTTAGTATACAACATCTACCATTTGTATCATATATGAAATCAAAGCTGTATGTACAAGAATATGTATATGTGTGTATGGAGTGCTTGGGCACGGTTTAGACAGTTTTGGAATAAATTGGTTCGTGAGATATCATGATGTTCTATAATGAGTTAAAAATACTTCATTTCTTATTTGCTTCTCATTCACATTCTCCATTATATCTCTCAAAAATGAAGGAGATTTTGGCAGAAGGAATTCTATGACTAGAAACACATTGTCTCACTGAAATTATGATAATGTATTTAGAGATACTTATTACATTATTCATATTTGCATCTTCAGATGCACCTTAAACTACTTTAAGAAAACTCTATTATCCCACATCCAATTCAGAAATAAATTCAGAAAAATGATTTATTCCACACAAATATTCATCTGTAACACATTTGAAATGTTATCATATTTTAACAAAATACAATTCTAGGACATGATTTCAGAATTATTACATATAATGAATGACAACTCTACACCTAAATTAAGAAGAATATTCCTCCCGCAAAATAGAAAAATAAAATGGGTCATGTGTCTTAAAAATATACATAAAACATAGAGATAAATGTTTGCTGATTCACCAGATTGTAAATTTTTATGAGCGGTTATGCTTAAAACTTTGTTTAAATACCAGTTTAGAAAATTAGTAGCATAAAATATCACAATTTACATATGACTGTAGGCAGTTAAGGGGACTGGAATATATTTAGATCAGCAGGAATTCTGTATGAAATAGAAAGGTCCTCTCAAGTTCATATAATTTTGTCTCTTCACATTTGGTAAAAATGCCCCAATTTTGCATTACTCTATTCCAGTCTTACATTTGACATATGTACTTAAATGATTACGGGCATAAAAAGCAGAAAAAAATTCTTGGTAATGATTGGCATGTACCAAGATACAGATGAAAGCCTGTAAAAATCCTGTCGGATTACCCAAAACCCAAGGAACCAAGTAATCGTTATTCCTAAATGTTACCAGCATCAACACTGATTGGAAATATATCCTTTATTTGTTAAGAAACCAGGTTGACGTTTAATCTGTCAAAAAGTATCATGAATAAGTAGTTTAAGTTTGTCGCTTGGAAGAAATTTGGCAGTTCCTGTGAGGAGATTAAACTGCTTTTATGAATAGATAAAAAAGGGAAGTCCCAGTTGCTTACTCCATCCTTGTGCTTAAAATAATGAAGTGTCCGATTAGCATTTTCTTTCATCCCCTTTCCTAAATAGTAATGTTGAAGCAAAAAGAGGCATTTATGTAATCATATATTTCTGTCCTTGAGGTATGGCATTGAATTTAATGATGTAAGACTGGGAAATAAACTCAGCCATTCCCCTGAAGAAGCTTACACTCCAATAAAAAATAAAGATAAATGCATTATTTTCAGTGGTGACAGCCAAAACCGAGGTCAGTGATTACCTGTAGGAGTGAGCATGATTGAAATACTTCAAAGGCAGCTTACTATAGAGTGGAAACTGGAGAGGGATATGAAGGGAGAAAGAATAAAGCTTCTTCATTGTTACAAATGCAGCCCATCTATCTGGCTCTCTTTACTATGCTGAATGTTTTGGGTTAATCAGAACTCTTCTCTCTTAAAGAAATTTTATCACGAAAAATGATACCTTAAGGTTTGAATGTCTTTCTCACAAACATACAATTCTCAAAAATATAACACACACATTCTACCTCAATGGCCTCACATATCATTAGTTTGCTTTTTTCTTTGCTTAGAATATTACTTATTCATATATTCAAAACAATTCAAGTCATGCTCTATTTTCCTCTGTTGATACGTGTGTTTCTTTGTATAATATACATGTACTAACTACTAGTATTTTTTATAGGATCTATAGAGTTACCAACATGACATGTCAATAATAACTTCATTTTTGGTTTGTTAAGGGTCAGGAATGCTTATAGGGACTTAAATGGATCATCTAATCGTTCAACCTATGGAGGAATTAATACCATTACTACCACTTTATGAGATAAACTGAGGCCAAATAAATTTAGGTAAATAAAAAATTTCATACCTAATAAGTAGTAGGACTGAGATATGAACCTGACGTTCTGCTCCCAGCATTTTGTGACCTAGCTTTTCATTATTGCAATGGGACCAGATGGGGTCATGATGATCCCCGTGTTCTCCTGGTCCAATCTCCATGGAACTGGACCAGTGAATAAACACAATAATTATTCCTGGAATTGCTGCAGGTGTACTCAAAGTTCAGCCTATACCCCATAATCCAGAGAAGTCTCTACTTATGTTTAAGCAGCAGTGGACAGTTACCACCAGGTGGCACCAAATACAATCAGAAAGGGATAATCTTGCATCCCCGAGTCCCCAGGCCAGTTCAGCCTTATCATTTTTACAATCCTCTAGTTTACCATATTGGGATTTTTTTGAACTACACATGTTATGATGGAGTATTGTATATTTTGATTTGAAATTGAACACTTGAAGGAGAATATTAACATTTTATGGATGACTACAAAGTTCTAGGGAAAACTATATTTGGCTTTTTGAAACAGAATCTGGGAGTTGCAAGGAAGTTTAATAGCTGTAATTCTAAATACATGGAATGATTAAATTCCCCTTACAATAAGCCCTGTGAAAACAAAGTAGAGATATTTCCTGGACCTTGCTAATGAGGGGCACAACCCTCAAAGACCACGTATCCAACTTTGGTCAGATGACAGAAAGTGCTTTTTAAAAATTAAGCCAAAATCTATATTTTTATAATTAAAAAAATATTTTCTAGTTCTAACTTGACAGGGTATTATAAGATCAAATAAGGCCAGTCTAATCCAACTTTTCTCCAGATATTTAAATAAAATATATGCTCTTTTAGAGTTATTTCCCAAGCTAATTTATCACAATTCCTTTGCTTTGTATTCATGCTTATATTTATTAATAAATATAGTTTTTGAAGAAATATTAATTGTTCCTTACACCTGGAACTATGTGAGATGTGAGGTATTAAATGTTGAGTCAAACAGACAAAACCCTGCCATTGTGTCCTTCCACTGTAATGGGGGGAACAGACAGTCCCAGATAAATAAACATTGTGATTATAGACTATGTTAAATCCTCGGAATGCAAGAGAGAAAGATTTGAGATAGTAGTAGTTAAAGTAAAATCACTAAGTCTTTGTCATGTGACAGGCATTATTTTAAGTACTTTTTATGCACCATTTTATTTGATTCTTATAACAACCTTGCTAGCTAGATTGTGTTTCCTTTCAGTTACCCTCAGGCCTGATAATTCACTAGATGGACTCGGAGGGATCAGAAAAGCTGTTTTGTTTGTGTTACAGTCCATTATAGTGAAAAAATATAGATAGAAGTTGGAAATGGGGAATGGTGCATTGGACAACGTCCAGGAGAAGCCAGGCGTAAGTTTCAAAATATCTCTTCTCATTGTTGTCACATGGGGCAAACTTAATTCTTCCAGCAAGGGTGTGTGGCAGCACCTGTAAAGTGCTACTAATGTCGGAAGTTCATCCAAGCCTTGGTGTCCAGAAAGTTCACTGGGGCCACTCCGATAGGCATGCAGAACCCTCATGCTGACCTCAGCTACTCAGACTCCAGATTCTTCCAAGAGCAAACACAGACATTCAGCATAAATCACATGCTTTGTCTAAACTGGTACCCCATGACTTAAGGCCTCAGATGTACTAAAACCCTCTTACCAGGAAGATTATTCCAAAAGATAGATGGTTATCATTCAAGAACCAGCCATGCTCTTTCTCTGGAGTCTGAAGGGTTAGAATAACCCAGGCCTGCTGTATTAAAATTTTACGTGTATGTACACCTTCCCGGCCCTGGTTTAGGCTCTCTTATAGTAAAACAATCAAATTTTTCTAAGCATCTATGTTTAGTATTGTGTTTATATTTCCTTCGCACACAGAAAAATCAGTCCAAATTACAGAATATATTTGCTATGATTTCCCAGCAGAACCATGTGTATTATGGATAAGTATCATTAAGATTGGCCATGATTCAGTTGTTTCTGGGTTCCAAGTTAGTGGGGGAACAAAGCCAGTCACTCTGTCTTAGTCACAGGCAGGAGTTGAAATTTAAGAAATAGTCAGGGCCAGATTATGAATAGCTTTCTAAATTTTTATGAGTAAGGAATTATAGAATGATGTGATGATATTTACTTTTCACAAAGAATACAACACTTTCTAAGTGTTAGATTATGGTTGGAAAAAAGAGACTATGTATGAAAGTAGGTATCGTTATTCTGGGTAGGATAACAGTTACTACTGCAATAAGATGTGACTTTGAGTTAAATTTTGGAAGTAAAATTCAGAGCACATGGAGATGCTGGAGATATATCAGTGAAAAATCAAGCAAGGAAAACTCTGTCCTTACAGCTTTTATATTCTATTTGTGAGACTGACAATAAATATAACAGGCAAGCAAATTATATATTATAGATGCAAGTAATGTGGAAATATAGCAGGGTAAAAGATATTAGGAGTTGAGGATAAGAAAGATGTACTAAATTAACCTAAGTAGTCAGTGTGCTCTCATTGAAAAAATAGCTTTGGAGACACATAACTTGATCTTCTTTTAGTGATGTGTTTCAATGATCTTGTTAGTTTTTTTTTGTTTGTTTGTTTTGTTTTGTTTTGTCTTTTTGCCATTTCTTGGGACGCTCCCGTGGCATATGGAGGTTCCCAGGCTAGGGGTCGAATCAGAGCCATAGCTGTTGGCCTACGCCAGAGCCACAGTTTGCGGGATCCAAGCCGCGTCTGCAACCTACACCATAGCTCACGGCAACGCCAGATCCTTAACCCACTGAGCAAGGCCAGGGATCGAACCGGCAACCTCATGGTTCCTAGTCGGATTTGTTAACCACTGCGCCACAACGGGAACTCCATTAGTCTTTTTTAAGTATCAAAATCCATACAACAAAGTCATTTTTTGTTGCTTTCCCTTAATGCTTTATTTTTTCCAAGCAGTTGTTTATCCTTCACCATACTACATCTCTTTCTCAGTGTTGTTTGATGAAATAGAATCTTTCTGGTTATTTAAAATATTCATACTTGATTTCTATCTCATAAAATCGTATCCATACCTGTGTGAAATAATATTTACAACCTTTGTCATAAACTGTGAAGTACTCTGCTCTAATTATTGTTTTATTTTTCACTAGTATTCTAAGTTTTACTGTTCTTTTTTCTTCTTTCATGTTCTTTTTTCATACCCAACTAATATCTACAGAAAGATTTTCATTTGGAGAGGGTGGGATATGGCGGGAAAGGAGACTTATGGATGGGATGAATGGAATTTAAGTGAATATTCTTTGCTAGTTTCCAGAGAGGCCTGCTAATTTTACCTACAACAGCCATAGTATTCTCTCTCTCTCATACTCTCCTCTATAAATCTGTTGTGCTTTATAATTGGATTATTTTTAAAAAAAACACCTTTAAGCGTGATTAAATATAGATTTTGAAATGGAGAAAAGGCATATCCCAAAGGATATAGGATTTAATTTCACATGACACATGAATCTTTGTTTTAGTTCAATAATTTAAAAGAAAGATACAGCATTTTAAGTATATGATCCTTAAAAATCTTATGAGCTTCCACTTTTGAAAACTAGAAAAAGAACAGATTAATCAAAAGTAAGCAGATGAAGAGAAATAATAAAAAAAATAGATAAAAAATCAAGGAGATTAAAAGCAGAAAATCAATAGAGATGAGTAAGACCAAAAGCTGTTTTTTTTTAAATCAAAAAAATTGATAAGCCTATAGTCTAGCTGAGAAAAAAGAGAGAAAACACAAATTAGTAAGAAATGAAAGAGTGATCCTCACTGAGATCCCATAGACATTAAAAAGGTAATAAAATAATACTATGAACAATTCTATAATCACAAGTTTAAAAGATGAAATGGACAAATTCCTTGAAAGACACAGTCTTTCCAAACTCACATAAGAAGAAATAGACAAACTGAATAGGCATGTATCTAGTGAAGACATTGAATCAATATTTAATAAAGTTATAGAACAGAAAGCACCAGGCCTAGATTAGTTCACTGGTGAATTCTAGCAGACATTTAAGGAAGCAAATATACAACTTCTCAACCATCTCCTCCAGGATATGGAATCATAGGCAGTGCCTACTAACTCATACTCTTGGGCCCATATTACTAAAACCAAAGTAATTGTAAGAAAATAAAATTACAAACTAGTATATTTTGCTAATATAGATGTAAAAATTCTCAAAAAAATACTAGAAAGTTGAATCCAACAATGTATAAACAGAATTATATACCATGATTGATTGGTAGTTATCCTAGATATTCAAAATTTGTTCAGGATTTTAAAATAAATCCCATCACTGTTGAAGTTGAAGATATCAGAGAAGAGTTAAATAAATGGAGATATTCTAGATTCATGAGTGGTAAGATTCAGTTTTATCAAGATGCCATTTCTTCCCAGGTTGATCTGGAAGAGCCAACTAACTGCAGAAAAAGAACAAAGCTTGAGGACTGACACAACCCAACTTCTAATACTTACCACAAAGCTACAGTAATCAAGACAGTTTGGTATTGGTAGAAGGAGACACAAATAGACCAGTGGAACAGAATAAAGAGACCAGAAATAGACCCACATGAATAGAGTCAGCTGTTCATAGACATAGGAGCATGAGCAGTACAATTGAACAAATAGAACCTTTCTCACAAATGTTGTAACAGCAACCAGACATCAATATGCACAGATACATGCACACAGAAAATGAATCTAGGCACAGACCTTATACCTTTCTAAAAATTAAAGCAAATGAATCATAGTCTTAAATGTGTAATGGAAAATGCAAAACTATAAAACTCCTAGAAGGTAAAATAGAAAAAAGCCTATATGACTTTGGGTATGGCAATGCAATTTTAGATTCAATACCAAAGCACAATTCTTGAAGGGAAGAATTAATAAACTAAAATTCATTAAAATTTTAAGTTTTGATTTATGAACTACACCGTCAAAGAAATGAGAAGACAAGGAACAGATTGGGAGAATATATTTGCAAAGGACACAATTGGCAAAGGACTGTTATCCAAAATACCCAAAGAACTCTTAAAACTCAGTAATAAGAAAATGAGCAACCTGATTAAAAAAAAAAAAAAATGGACAGAAGACATAGAAAGAATCCTCACCAAAGAAGATATACAGATGCAGATATTCAACCTCATGTGTCATTAGGAAATTGCAAATTAAAAAAAAAAAATGAGATACTACAATTCACCTATTACAGAGGCCAAATCCAAAATACTGACAAACACCAGATGCTGGCGAGGATGAGGAGCAACTGGAATTCTCATTTACATTCATTGCTGGTGGAAATACAGGATGGTACAGACACTTTGGAAGTCGGTTTGGCAGCTTTTTGCAAAACTAAACATAGCCTTGCCATATGATCCAGATATCACACTCCTTGATGCTTAGCCAAATGAATTGAAATTTATGTTCACACAGAAAATTGCACATGGGTTTTTATAGCAGCTTTATTCATGATTGCCCATTAGAAGCAACCAGTGTCCTTCAGTAGATGAATAGATGAGTAAAATGTCATACCTCCAGACAGTGGAATATAATTCAGTGCTAAAAATAAGTGAACTGTAAAACCATGGAAAGACATGGAAGAAATGCTAAATGTGAGTGAAAGAAAGAAATCTGAAAAGGCTAAATACTGTAATTATGCCAGTTTCATGATACTCTGGAAAAAAGAAAACTATGGATATTTTAGGAAAATTTGTGGTCCAGGGGTTAAGGGAAGAGGGGAAATATAGGCATATCACTGAGAATTTTTAGGACACTTCAGTGAAATTATTCCATGTAGTATTATAAGGGTGGGTGCCTATCATTTGTCATTCACCAAGACATTGTCATTCACCAAAAGTGAATGCTAATGTAAACTGTGGACATTGTATGAGGATGTGTCTATGTAGGTTCATTGATACAAACATATTCTGTGTTGGAAGATGTTGACTGACATCAGGGGAGGTTGTGTGTGTTTCAGAACAAGGGTTATAAGGGAACTCCCCATACTTTCCACTCATTTTTGCTGTGAACCTAAAATTGCTCTAAAATAAATTTTATGTGTTTAAAAATCTTATGAGATCAGTTTCAACCTTCTTTCTTTTAATTTAAGAGCAATTGGACACATATTTCAGCTTTAATCTTTGATATTGTAATAGATTACATGGTCAATTAGATAAGGGTGTGGTAATACATTTATAATGTGACACTTTCAGCCCCTGGTGATTAATTACCATGCATTAAACATTGGCTGAGAAAGCACACTTAGTAATGATCATGGGATTATTACTGTTTGGAAGGGATTCTAAACTGGAGGAAGACTAAGACTCTAGTATGTTCTCTTAGGGGACTATTTCAAATTACAAATGCCCGTTCTGCCATGCCTGGTAAGTGGTGAGGCATTAGTAATAGTAAAATAGCAATAAAAATCAAACCGTAGTGAGCACACTGTATAACAGACACTGGTGCTAAGAGATATCATATTAATAATCATGCTTTATCCACCAGTATTCCTGTTTGGTAGGGTATATTTTATCCCATTTTGGCATTAAGGAAATTGTGAGACACTCAGGGGTAAATTGCTCAAATCACACAGATAGAAATTGTTGGAAGTGGTCTTATTTCCGGAGAGCTGCCTTGTACCATGTTGTCTCCCACTTTTAATTGCCTCTTGTGATCACTCTTGATTTTTACTTGACTCACGTCTTGAGTCTTAAAAGGGAATGTTTAATTGTACCATATTATAGGTCAGTAGCCATCTGAGAAGACTGATATGTAAAGAGGAACAAAACAAAACAAGGAATATCTCAGAAATATTTTCTATAGAGTTGATTGAATTAAACATGAGATAAACTATTTTACCTGAGAATGCTAATGTGGGTTGAAAGAAAGTCCAATCGGCACAATACTATTTTGATGGCTGTAGAATAAACGAGATTGTCCTAATTAGTGTACCAGTAGGTTTATACACTGTATTTCTATGTTTCGAGAAATTCTACTCATGTTTTAAAAAGCCTGATCATTATAAGCAAGAGGATCAAATTTATGTCTTTTATTCCCCAGTAATCTTAATAAACCAGCATAGCAAACACAGAATGTGGGTTTTTCACATTTTTATTTATTTTTTGGTTCACCAAATATAGATGATTTTTTCGCCCTAGCATAGTGCCCTATTTAAACTTTTTAGCAAGCTTGCATTTGTTTCCAATTGTTTTTGGACAGAATAGTGACAAAGTCATCAGTTTGGTAAATGAGGAAAAAATATAACAGATTTCCACATGCTGGAGCCTCAAGCTAAAGTTAAAAAAAATTGTTAGACACCAAAAGACCCTTACTTAAGACTATCATAATAGTTTGTGATGTCTTAGAAACTGCTAAATAATAAAATAATTTTTTTCTTAGATATATCTTTGTCATTTTGATCTAACTTGATTTTAATCTTTGGGAGAAAATTTTAAATAAATTGTTTTTAACTTTTTATTTCTAGTAATACCTTAATTGTCAGCATGGAAAATTCTCCCATAAAAAGGTACAAATAAAACCATTTCTTCTTAATATATATTTCCAGTGTTCATTCCATATTGCACACTTGTAGTTATATATAAATATATAATCAGTTTGTTGCCATTTATAATGTTTGGCATAATTATATAGGAGAAGAAAGTGTAATGGTTTAAAAGTATTTCAACATTTAAGTAGGCAAAGTATTTCCTCTCACTAACTAAATGACACTGTCAGTTTCATCTAAAGCTGCAGGCAATTCATTAATACTTTAGCAGGTGAATATGTGACAGTTAAAATATTTATCTAACTAAAAACTGAAGACATAAACTGTTTCAAACATGCTATTGGCAGAGATTTTTCTTAAAATTCACAGTCATTTGAAATCTCTTTTTTCATATATATCTCATAGATTATTTTCCAAATGCATAGTTTATGGAGAAGAAATAAAGAAATAGTCAAAATGAAATATATTTGCTTAATTCTGTTCTATTTGATCCTTGCTGCCTTCGATTTTTACCCTGTAATATTATTTATGAGACTCAATAATAGTTCACTTGACTAATGGTTACAGTGTAAAATGTATCTTCACTTTGCTTTCTTGCATGGGGATTTGAAAGTGCCGAGTAAGGTAAATAATTAATGTAGCACAAATGCCTGGAGCAGAGAGGGTCTTCAAAAGTTGTACAAATTATTTACAAAAATGATGCCATTTTTTGCATTTATTAACATACAAGAAAATTTCTCTCTTGATGTAGAAATATATCCCAGAGGAGAAATGTTTATACTCAGGTGCTAATTGTTTGCTATTCAGTGGAAAGAAAGTGGACAAAGTTCAATGAATTAAATATGACAATGTAATGTAGAGTTATACAGTAGCAACAAGGAGTAGCAACGAAGCAGGGTAACACTAACTTTCTCAGAAATGTATTAACAGAACCCATTTTCTTTCAGTTTGCAAGGTTGTCAGTGGCAATGAGCGTGGTATTCAGTTAGATGTGTGCCATGGCAGTGAGGTCAGAAATAATGCATTCTATAGATGTTTATGTAATGAATATTGAGTGAATCAGTAGAGATTGACCTGAAGAATATTACTGTGAACCATGCTGAGTTGGTTTTATTTGTTTCTTCAGGTTTCCTTAGAGGAATATATGGCCAAAGACAATGCCATGAAACTTTTGTAAGAAGCCAAGGCCATTTGACACAAATACATTAATATCCTTCCTGGAATATTTAATCCTTTATCTTTCTGCATCCTTATAATAGTGATTAGAAGAAATAAATACCACAGATACCTTTCAAACTATCTTTCATAAATTTCATTTTTATCAATCCAACTTCTGATGAAAATTATTTGTACTTTTATTGAAGTATAGTTGATTTACAATGTGGTTATGTTTCATTTGTATAGCAAAATGAATCATTCATACATATAAATATATCCATTCTTTTTTCCCATATAGGTTATTAAAAACTATTCAGTAGATTTTCCTGTGCTATGCAATATGTTCTCATAATCATCTATTTTATATAGCAGTGTGTATACGTTATCCCCACTCTCCCAATTCTTCCCTCCCCCTGATGGTTTCACCTATGGTAACCATAAGATTGGTTTTGAAATCTGTGAATTTGTAACTGCTTTTTAAATAAGTTCCTTTGTATGATTTTATTACATTCCACATAGCAGTGATAACATATGATATTTGTTCTCTGACTTCTTTCACTTAGTATGATACTCTCTAGGTCCAGGTTGCTGCAGATGGCATTATTTCATTCTTTTGTCCGTTAAGTGTTATATTCTTTAACAAGCCTAGATCATAAGGATACTTGTAGTTGATAAGTACCATATTTTTAGGCTTTAAAAGTCACCACACCTAGGGTTGACATATAATTTTGAAAATTAGAGGTTACAAGAAAGCTTATCCTTAAAGAGCCAGCCATCCACCCCCTGTATACAGTCTGTTCTGTCATTAGATTGCCAGATACAGCAAATGAAAATACTGAATGACTAATTAAATTTGATTTTCAGATAAACAATGAATATTCTCATACTATAGGTATCTCCTATGTAATATTTGGGACATAGTTATACTTTAAAAAATCAGTTTTTATCTAAAAGTTAAGTTTATCTGTGTGTTCTATATTTAACCTGGCAGCCCTATATTGGAGACATCTAGAGGCAGACAAGAATGGCCATCATTTATGCTACATGATCAGTACTGTCTAAGGGATAATGAACTTCCTACAAGACTATATTTCTGGAAGGAAACAAGCATGGATTTCATTTTTTACTTAATTTATTAAAGCATTTATTGAGTGTTTCTTGGATGTAAAGGATTCTATATGATTCTTGGCAATGAAAAATAGAATATTGAATTTAGGGAGAGAACAGTTTAGCTAGGAGAGAGATAATAAACAAAATATATCAATAAAATAATTATGTGGAGAAATATGTTTTGAAATAAATAAAACAGTAATGCATGAGAAAGGAAGGCTATCTTTAAACAGAGCAGCCAGGAAAGGGCTAGCTGAGGAGGCTGTCTTTTCACTGAGGCCTAAAGATTAAGAATGACCTAAATTAGTCATACCAAGACTTGATACAAGAAGTACTAGGGAGAAGTTCCCATCATGGCGCAGTTGTACCAAATCTGACTGGCCTTGCTCATTGGGTTTAAGATCCAGCGTTGCTATGGCTGTGGTGTAGGCTGGCAGCTACAGCTCAGAAGACCCCTAGCCTGGGACCTTCCATAGTGGTAGTTCTATACATAGTGGTGTTCTAAAACCAGAAAAGACAATGTGGAATGTAAAGGAAATTTATTTCTGGAATGTAGTGAAAAGTTTTATAGAAAAATTAAAATAGGTACTTGCAAGATGTAATAAGAACTGGGATGCTTTTTTCCTTTCCCTTTCTTTTTATTTTCTTTTTTCTTTTCTTTCCTTTTCCTTTTTTCTTTCCTTGCCTTGCCTTGCCTTTTCTATACTTGCTTTACAATGTTGTGCCAATTTCTGCTGTACAACAAAGTGACTCAATTATACATATATAATACATCTTTTTAAATACATTTTTCCAGGTCTATCCCAGGAGATTAGATGTAGTTCCCTGTGCTATGCAGTAGGACATTGTTGTTATCCGTCCTAAATGTAATAGTTTGCATCTACTAACCCCAAATTCTTTTTACCCCATTGCAAAAGCCATTGGATGGCTTAAAGCAGAAAAATAACACTTGGTTTATATTTACAAATGTCTTTGAGTAACACAGAGAGAATAAATCCGAGAGGAAAGAATAGAAACTGGGAGACAGTTTCAGATGCAGATGTAGACATCCAAGTGTGGATTAGAGGGAGGTGATGGCAGACCTGAGAAACCAGAGTGGTAGTAATAAAGATGGCAAGAAATAGAGGAATTTAAAGTTTGCTTTGGGAGTAGCAATGAGGGAATGAAGGACCTGTTAATGGCTTAGGTGTTATAACTAACAGAAAATGAAAATAAAGTATAAGTCAGCATTAATGAACTCAGATTTGGCTGCTTAATACCCAAAAGCCAAAACTCAAGAGACAGGTGTTGATAGAAAGGAAAGCTACTTTAATCAGAAGCCTGGCAAACTGGAGAGAAGGTGGACTCATGTCCCAAAACCAACTCCAAAGATTCTGCTCAGCCCATGACAATTTTTAAAGGGAAATCTAGGAAGTAATCTAGTTAACCATTGAGGCGGGAAGTTAGGTACTATGTCATCTTCCATTGCTTACAGGCTGGCTCACTCCTCATGATCTGCCTTCAGATGTTATCTTGCCTGTGTGGTCTGCCTGCAGGATTGATAAAGGGGGCTGCTCAGGGTAGAGAGTCATGCTTTAACTAAATTCTTCATTCTTACTTCTTTTTAAATAGGAAAAGAATCCACAGGTTAAGTAAGGTATTTTGTGCATCTAGTAGAGCATAATTCAGGAGTTAGGTGAAATGCTACCAAGCGGTCTCATTTTTTATAATTAAGGTTTGAGGGGACCAGAAATATGCAAACAGGAATGGGGCAAAGAGCTGCTTACATCATCACTCTAGCTAGGAATAGTAACAGTGTTTACTCAGAAAGGAAAAGTGCTTGGAAAAAAAGCTTGCATGCAGCTGTCCAGGTTTCCCAGCAATGCTTGCTGAATAGACTTTCTTTTTCCCATTTTATGTTCTTGCCTCCCTTGTCAAAGATTAATTGACCATAGGTGTCAGGGTTTATTTCCGGGTTCTCTATTCTGTTCCATTGGTCTCTATTCTGTTCCATTGGTCTCCGATTATTTTTTGATTCATTCCTAGAATGGAATAGCCCAATGTTTCCACTTGACAAAGTAATGCATTTTACTTACTTAACTTTTTTGTTTTTATCTCATCTCCTAGAAGACTAATTTCTTATAAAAAGTTTGGTTTAAAACAGAAATATATAAAACTTAACTTTCCCTTAAATTTCAGTAGCATGCAACATGTTTAGACAGTACATGACATTCTAAGAAAAGAGCATTAAAGTAACTGTGGACACATTTAGGAAAGCCTAGTTTTCTCACTTAAGAGATAACATCTGTGAATTATTTGATTTTGAAGAACTGGGCTGTTTGTGTTACTCTATTCCCTTTTTCTGAATCATTCCACTAGAGCTCTTAGATCAGATTAATCATACTTTATGTCTTTATTGATGACTCCAGTGGCATTTCCAGTTTATTTGACTAAAAGTTATCATCAGAATAATTCAGAGAAACTTCTGTAACCATAAATATTGAGAAATGAGAGTGTCATTTCAAACATATATCTGTAGTTGAAATATCCTTCTAATGATGATGGATAACCATAATTGAATTTCATTATTAACCATCTGTCTTTCACATCCATTTGCTAATCTGATTTTCTAATAAATTCGTGAGAGATATCAATCTGGTCTTTAGAAAAATCGAATCTGGACTTTTTCTATGAAAATATAAATGGATACTTAATCCATTTTGATAATGGTTACATAGTGTTAAAAGATAAACTGAAATATATTAACAATTTTAAGGATTTATTTGAGCAGAACTCCATTTGAATTGGGCAGCATCCAATCTAGTAGAAAGAAAGGAGCTCGGAGTTCTGAGCGGCTGTACAAAGTGAAAGATTTGTATAGGCAGGAAAGAGCAGAAACAGGAAATTATACTAAGCAAAAAAGTAAGTTGGTTATTGCAAGGTTACTTTAGGGGATGGAGGGAATCTATAAGGCAAGTTACTTAACTAGTGTTAATCAGGTAATTCCTGGTTTAAAATTACATTTCTGGGAGAGTCAAACTGCAGTTAAGATATTTGGTGATGTAGGGTTTAGCATAAACAACTCAGCTTGTGGCCTGTTGTCTTTTGTTAAACAATATAAAATTTTAAAATGACCAAAAATATAAGCAAACATGTTTAGAGGAGGAAAATAATAATATGTTTAAGATAGTTGTGAGAGATGTTTTTCAATTGAAAATTAAATGTCATTTTTTCAGAATTTTACTTACCGTAAAGAATGTTTGAAATTTTACATATAATGTATGTATTTATGAACTTTGTGATAATTTCTTTGCTAAATGAAAATATTAGATAATTTATCTTTTAGGTTTCATAACATCATGAAATTATAGTAAACCACGGTTTCTGCTAAAACAGCCAGATTACCATGATGTATTTTTCTTTACATAATCAACTTCTATCTGTACTAGATAATTACTGTACTAGATATTTATGACTCAAGATTATAGAGCTGTTTGTTGATGGAATAATAAAAAGGTCAACAAAGAAGCCATAACAAATCTTAGCAATTAAAATCTTCTCAACATCTTCATCTATTACAACCAAAAATTACATGTAAATAGAATATCTAATCTGTGTTCTGTTATTGCCCATTTACTTAACATATTTCTAGTTATTGGCACAACTGTAATGTATTCTAGTAAGACAATGCTGACCGCATTAAGAGAGAGAGACAGACAGAGATAGAGAGCGATGGATTGGTTACATATTATAGGATTTATGATGAAAATTAACTTGTAAACAACTTTCTTTTTCTTTTCCCTTTTTTATCTTTAGCTTTATTAAGCATTAAGCCCTGTATATTTTTCCTTTGTATGCCTATAGCTACTTTTAAATATCAGTTATATGTTTGCTTAAAGGTTTCATCCATCATATATCTGATTCAAACCTGTATTTATTCATGATGTCTAGGAATAACTTTATAGAATATTTAGAAATTTATTATATCCTTCAATGGATTTTCATAGACAGTTTTAAAAATATTTATTAATTAGGGTTACTAAATACCTTAAAATGCTTATTACCATTTCACATGAGCAATAAATAATAACAATGATAGTAAGTGAATTGTGGAGTTTTTTATGTCATTTTTTATAGCAGTTATCTACCATGTATATTAAATACGTATGTAAAGCCAATGAAATGAAAGGAAACCATATATTACTGTTTTTATGAAGAACGTATTTGGTATAACATGTATTAACATAGCATATATTGATATAGCATATTAACCTGTATTCTTTTCTGTTTTCTTTCTCTTTCTCTTTATCCCTTTCTCTCTCTTTTTTTCTCTCTCTCTTGCCTACCCATCCTCCTTTTCTTCCTTACTCTTTTCCTCGCTTCTTTCCTTTCTCCCTCCCTCCCTTTATTTCCTTCCTTTCAACAATGAAATGGGACATTTTCCCCTCAATGAAATGAATAATACTCCATCTTCCTTGTCGTTTTGATCATCACCGCTTTTGCCATCGGATAATATTACTGATAGGTAAGTTCGTAATTTAAAAAGAGAAATTTTTCTTGATAATACCTGGCATACATTTGGGGAAAGCATGTTTTATGTGTTTATATTATATTTTGATAGATTAGAAATTGAGCTCTAACAATTTTAAGTCGTTGTTATGAACTTAATAGTTTAAGTTAAAAATCAATATTTTGGTCTTATTAATTTGAACATAAGGATATTAGCAAATAAATTACATAATAAATTCATTTTATTGCTGCCTTCTTGTGCTGATAAATGATTCACATGAAGTTTTCTTTGCCAAAGCAAGTAATTATTTCTGGATGATTATTCCACCTTTATTTTAATTTCTGGTGGAACAGTTATAACCCTGAATGTGGTTAATGCCCCTGATTTTTTTTTTTTTTTTGAAAAAGTGAAACCAGGAATGTGGACAGATGGGATGCAGGAGGGCTAGTTCAGTTTATGGCAAGAGTCAAATATAGTAAACATTGTTTCCTTTTTACTTTAAAGATTTATATTTATTAAGTTAATTTATGTTTGTTCCATCATTCCCTATACAACTGCAACTCATATAATTTTATAAGTTTAGCAAGTTTATCAAAACTTTCATTTTCTGATTTTTTGTTAGAGTGACATTGTCTATGAAAGAACTTTAACACATGATAATATTATATGAGCATGCATAGTTTAAGACAGTCACTGGGGCTTAAAAATATGGATGAGACATGTTTGCTGACTTCATACTCCAGGATTTCCAAGTGTGTATTTTTAAAGTGTGTTATGATTTATAATTTACGTCTACCTGCATTATATCACGTAATTGCTTAAACTCTTAATCTAGATTTATGTAATTATTAGACAGTAGGAGAGTTCACTTAAAAAGAATAATATTTTAATCATTGTTTCAAATAATGTATTTATAATATTTTAAATTTTCTTTATAAAGTTTTAGCTGTTGTCATTACCTGTGAAATAGCCTTCTTATGCTTAGAGCACAGGCTTAAGGAGAATAGACATTTTGGCTAAGGATCTGTGTCAGATATTTGCATAGAGCAGGATGAGAATTTGTCACCAAGGTAGTGTGTATATCATAAATATGTACTAGCAGTCTTGGAATTGGTGAGAGCAGACTCAGAGGTGAGGCACCACAATATTTGAACATCGTTCAATCTTGAGGGGCTCACGTGTGACTTGATGAGTGCTTCTCAAGGCTGCCTGTGAATTCTTATCAAATCTTTTAATGAAAGTATGGTTTGAAATGTCTTTTATAGAAACAGTCATTAACAGCTTTAACTTGATGTTTGTACATGGCTTCTTGCAAAATATGCTAATAACTACAGCTGCTGATTGCACTATTAAATTAATGTTTTCTGATAGTTTACCTGATATATTTCTTAGATTGTTATTTGAAAGCAGTGCAAAATCATGTACACCTGAAGAAGATTGGATGTGTCATGTAAATTCCTCTTTTCCTCCTCTCATGAATACCTTTGCCTTAAGAATTATTTTTTTTAGCAGGAAAATACTAATGAGAAATTTTAGTGAATTCAAAATGACATTCTCCCAACATGCTGTGGGTGTGAATTGTAATTAATCCCAACAGCTGTTGTCTTCTTTTATGTGTGACATTTGTCAAAAAGCCATCCTTATGGTTTCAGCTTATTATGGTGTATCTTGACTATATTATTAAAACCAGAATGTGTATTTATTTCACTTTAGAAATAAGTAACTCTCGTCATTATACATGTCATTTTCATGAAGAATGTGAGATTGTTTTATACCCAGTCTGGCTTTGCAGTTGTAGGACATTATGGACTAAACGCCAGTATAAACTTCCATGTCAGACCTATCCCCAGAAAGCAGCAAATTACTGACTAGAGAGGGAACCATTCATCTGTTGTTTCAGCTATCTATTCATGTATTAAAACAAGACAAAAATTTCATAGCTAGTAAGAAAAACAAATTATTATTCATCATAAGTCTTTTGACTGATTGGCAGTCCTTCTCTTTCATTGTCAAAATGGGGCATGAGGAAGCCTACAAGGTCCCAAATATTTCACTTAAATGCTTGACTGTTGGTACCACTGCTGAGAGATCAGCTAGAGCTTTGGGTAGGGACTTTATTTGTCCTCCATGTTGGCTTTCTCTCATCACTACTTGAGCTTCCTCTCAGTGTGATGGCTGGGTTCTAATAAGGAATAATCCAATGGGTAATGAAAAAAGCTGTGCACTTCTTAATACTCAGACCTCGAAGTTGCACAGTGTCACTCTTGACACATTAAATTTTTTGAAAGAGTTTGTGAGATGAAATCGTGGTAAGAAAGATTTGCTTCCCCTTGACTATGAATAAATGAATACAATTTATTTATTGAACAAATTTCATTACTTGCTTGCTGAATTGAAAATCTTGTAGGTGTTGAATATTTAAGATGTATTTTTGCTTATTCATTTACTCATTTTCTTCCCTTGTCTTGCCAAAGATTAACATATTTTTGGAGCTTGTGATAAAAACACTCCAAAATAATGTCACAAACAGCAATACAAAGAAGGCAGCCATTATCCTAGGAAACAGAAAGCATGTCTCTTAGAGAAATTTATACATGGCTCAAGTCTCAAAATGTAGCAAAGCTGTGGATAACTCAGGAACACGTTCTTATTCTGATGTTATCTTCTCTGACGACCTGCCAAAGCTTTAAATATGTCTTATCTCCTTCCGTAATTTTTTACACCATGTTTATCATCGTAAGACAGATTATATATACATTTATCAACGTGCTGTATTTATACACCAGTAGACGTAATCACTGTGACAATAGGAGATTTTATTAATTTTATTAAAATTCGTAACTGTATTCCCAGCACCTAGAATAGCTACTGATATGTAGTAGTCATGTAGAAATCTTTTTGAATGAATGAATGCAGCATTACTGAGGAAATGACAACTCAGCATGAATATTAATAAATATTTGTTTGACAACTACATCTTAACTGGTATTGATATATACCTTCCCATGTTGGTTCTTTTAGAGGATTATTTAGTAACTTTATGACAAGTTGAGGTTCCCAACAACAATGGGAGATTTATATTAGTTTGTACTTTGACGCATCTCAATAAATAACAAGCGTCTTTAACATGATGTCTTTGAATGGTTTAAAAGCGTTTTAACATTTGATTAAGATTTAGTGTAATAATTATTTTCATAGTAAGCCCAGAACACATATTTTCAGATGACATAAATCCCCATAGTTTTACTCTGGTTTTGGATTGTAGACACAGTAGCTTTAATTTGGATATTCCTCCCCATTATATCAGTCATTGATGTGTTTCATGATCCTGAATAATATCTATAAATTGTGTTATGTGTCTGTTTTAAAATATTCATTAGTGCTTTGCTCATGTTGAATTGGCTTTGATGAAATTTATATTAGAGATCTTCACCAATCCAATTTTATTTTAGCTGTTCAATTTAGAATATTACTTCACACACAATTGCTATCATACTCCTAATGTGCTGGAAAGCCAGTATCTTTGTAAAAACATACTTATGATTTTGATAGAGATTGGCACTTGACAACTTGACAGGCTGGGGCAGTATTATTCCTATTAAGATGTATGTATGCCTTGTCCAAATCACTTTAGTCACTTGCTCAAAGTGTTTTACAGAACATTTGCTCTTCTGTGAAATAAAGGAAATAGTCTAGATGAAATAGATGATTTTTAAAATCATCTTTAAAATCAAATTTTTAAAATGTACTTTTATGGTATTTACATTAAATAGTGCAATATATAATTCATCCACCCAGCATTAACTGTGCATATATCCCATGATACACTCCATGCTAACAATAGGACTGTTAGATAGTAGTTCTTAAGAAGTTACTATATCTTAGGCACAGTGCTGTTACTTCATATAAATTATTTTATGCTCCCTGTACTCCAACCTTATGAGACAGGCACTAATTTATAATATCCAATTGCAGGGACACCAAGGTTAAATAATTTGCCTGGGTCATGTAACTGATAAATAATGAAGCCAGGATGAAAATTCTTATGGCTTGTCTTCAGAAGTCAGTCTCTTACTCACTGTGTTGTGCTGCCTCCCACGTAACTGTCAATGACAGAGCCACTGAAGTTATTGTCTATCAGAGAGAAAAACAAGCATCTCTCTTTACCATGAAGTAACTTTTATGGGAAGGGTAAGTAGAGGATGCCATGAGGTGAACACACATTGGAACAGTCAGCTAAAGGAGCTTAGGTAAGAAAGAAATCCAGAAAACATTGTGAGAATAGACCTTATATTTTTACCATAATATTCCACAACTTGGGCCATGGCAAGACTTTGAAAGGGAAGACACTTAACAGATGTGACATCTAAGCAAAAGCTGAAAAGTTTGAAGTGTGGGATCTGGAGGATTCTTTTTTGAGAATTTTATGTGGATCATATGTGGATGAGCTGAGAGTCCTTATTCTAGGCCATGTCATATTCTTATTTTTTATATATAATAATTTTAATTTTTTTCCATTATAGGTGGTTTACAGTGTTCTGTCAATTATCTACTGTACAGCATGGTGACCCAGTCACACATACATGTATACATTCTTTTTTCTCACATTATCATGCTCCATCATAAGTGACCAGACATAGTTCCCAGTGCTATACAGCAGGATCTCATTACTAATCCATTCCAATAGCAATATTCTTAATCTGTTGTATCTAACACTTTACTAAGAAGTCTTAGGTGTCAAAGTCCAGTTTACCATAATGAGACTAAATCGGAAAAGTAACAAGAGTAAAAACCAAAGTAAATCCTATGAACTCTGCAATCTCACATTTTTATTTATTTATTTATTTATTTATTTATTTATTTATTTATTTATTTATTTAATTTTATTGGAATGTGGTTGATTTACAATGTTTTGTTAGTTTTAGGTGTAGAGCAAAGTGAATCAGTTTTATATATCCAAAAAATATATATATCCATATTTTTCAAATTCTTTTCCCATCTAGGTTATTACAGAATATTGAGTAGATTTCCCTGTGCTCTACAGTAGGTCCTTGTATGTAGAGTAGTGTATATATGTTAATCCCAACCTACTAATGTATCCTTCCCTCCCACAATTTCCCTTTCATAACCATACATTTGATTTCAAAAACTTTGAGTCTGTTTTGTAAAGAAGGTCTTTGGCATCAATTTTTTAGATTCCACAAATAGGTGACATCATATTATATTTGTTTTTCTCTGTGCAACTTACTTCACTTAGTATGATAACCTCAAGGTTCATTCATGTTGCTGCAGATGGCATTATTTCACTCTTCTTTTTAATTTATGACTGAGTAATATTCCATTCTGTGTATGTACCAAATCTTCTTTATCCATTCCTCTGTGGATGAATATTTAGATGGCTTCTGTGTCTTGGCTATTGTAAATAGAGTTGCAGTGGACAATTAGATGGCTTCTGTACCTTGACTATTGTAAATAGTGCTGCAGTGAACACTGGGGTGCATATATCTTTTCAAGTTATTGTTTTCTGTAGATATATGCCCAGAAGTGGGATTTCTGGACCATATAATAGTTCTATATTTAGTTTTTAAGGAAACTCTTTTTCCATATTTAGGAACCACATTTTCCATAGTGGTTGCACCAGTTTACATTCCCACCAACAGTATAGGAGGGTTCCATTTTTTCCACACCCTCTCCAGCGTTTATTGTTTGTAGGAAATTTGATGATGGGTGTGAGGTGGAACCTCACTGTAGTTTTGATTTTCACTTCTCTAAAAATTAGTGATGTTGAGCATTTTTTTTTTCTTGTGTTTTTGGCTTATCTGTCTGTCTTCTTTGGAGAAATGTCTATTTAGGTCTTCTGACTATTTTTGATTGGGTTGCTTGTTTTTTTAAGATGAAGCTGCATAAGATGTTTGCATATTTTGGAGATTAATTCCTTGTTGGTCACTTTGTTTGCAAAGATTTTGTTCCATTCTATGGACTGTCTTTTTGTTTTGTTTATCATTTTCTTTACTGTGCAAAAACTTCTCAGTTTAATTAGGTCCCATTTGTTTATTTTTGTTTTTATTTTTGTTACTCTAGGAGATAGATCAAAGAAGATATTGTTGCAGTTTATGTCAGTGTTCTGCTTATGTTTTTCCCTAAAAGTTTTATAGTATCTGGCATAATGTTTAGGTCTTTAATCCCTTTTGAATTTATTTTGGTGTGTGGTATTAAAGAATGTTCTAGTTTCATTCTTTTACATGCAGCTGTCAAGTTTTCCCAGTACCACATATTGATAAGATATTGTCTTTTCTTCATTGCATAGTCTTGTGTCTTTTGTCATAGATTTACTAACTCATCAAGAAAAAAACAGACAGGGCTCAAATAATAAAATTATAAATGAAAAAGAAGAAATTACAACAGACACCACAGAAATACAAAGGATCATTAGAGACTATCACATCTTCATTTTAATGATGCAAAAATTATTAGACATAAAATTGAATACTAATCACTAAATTTAAAATTTATAACATATTAAGAATTTGCCATATATTAATTAGCTAAGATATTAAAATATGAGAAAGGAGAAAAATACTCAATGTCCAATATATACATAACCATAAAAATACTATAAAGAAAGGTGCGTCAGTATTTTCTTTTCAGTGCTCTGGAAGGATTTTGCTATCATTGGGCAATTTTTGTCTCTTTTATTTACAATACTTTTAAGAGAGATAATTTAGTTTATTGGGGTAGCCCTGCTGGCAGGAACATACAGCCAAGGTTAGAGATTTGGGGAGAAAAGAATGAAACCAGGAAATGAGTTTCTATCTATGAGATATGGGAAATCATAATAGCTTTGTGTATCAAAGGAATGCTTTAAATTTTGAATTTTTTAAAAAAAAAAGAAAGGAACAACAAAGAAGTTGCTTTTATACTAACTTGAAAGAGTACCTAGTTATTCTCTGCTTTTACTGGAGGGTAGATCTTGGCACTTGAAAGGGTGACAGCATTCAAACTGGTTCTCAAATGGGCTGCTTCTTCAAATCACTGCAGGAATGCTTTAAAAACTGAACTTTCCTGTGAACAAAACTAGTTAGGGTGATTGTTTCTTACCAAACTTTTAGAACTAGGCAGAGAATAAGGTTTATGATCTGTATCTTTTCCCATACATATATGGGGCATGAAGAGAAGTGGAAAACAGTTAAGTAGATGGTTAAGTTTCTGAGTAAGTAAGTGGATAGGTAGATATTCTACTAACTATGGAACCACTTTCTGTAGCAGACTTTGTTTCCTTTTTCTTTTTTTATTGAGGTATAATTGACATACAACAGTATAGTAGTTTCAAGGGTAGAACATAACAATTCAAGATTTGTGTATATTGTGAAATGATTAATGCAGTAAGTCTAATTAACATCCTTAACCATACATAGTTACAGACAGTTTTTTTTCTTGTTATGAGAACTTTTAAGATTTACTCTCTTAGCAACTTTCAAATATGTAATACAGTACAAGTATACCTTGGTAATATTTCAGGTTTGGCTCCAGACCATCTCAATAAAATGGATATTGCAATAAAGCAAAGCCAAACAAAACAAAACAGAACTGACGTCTGGGGCGCCTCCTTAAGATTAAGATTTAATTGGTCCTGGATGCAGACATGGGCATGAGTGTATTTTTTTCAAGTTCCCAGGTTGTTCTAATGCACAACCATTGCAGATAATAAATAATCCAGGGCTCTGTAACAACATACATCTAGGATGATTATGTTTGGAAAGAGTTAATATTGAAATAACAGCATCCCTGTCACGTCCCGATATTTTGCCAAATTTTCATTCTAGAAATACCTAGAGTGTTGATATTTAAAGAACTTTTTTCCTTTTCCCAAGGTACTTCTAATAAAATGAATCAATATTAAAAAGCCTAGGCTGTTTCTAGGAAGAGCAAATGAAATGTATTCTTTGGAAAACCTCACCAAATACTGTCATTTAGCACTTTTATAGCCTATTTTTACAAAAGGAGCTTATGATTTGCAGCAAGAGGGATAACTGTAAATAGACTACACTTACAGATTCATTTTTCAGAGGTGATAAAGGAGTCAGTACTAATTTAGTCAGTGTGGGCCAATGACACCATATTCTCAGTAGTAACATGCATAGGCAAAAGAATAATGTCTGTCTTTTCCAGAAATGTGATTCCCTGGAGCAAGTTAAAATGACAGCTTGAACTTCTACATTTGTGAAGCCTAACACTTAAACACTTATTTATACCAATATGCACCATCACTGTTTTGGTTTTAGGTTTATGCATATAACTCAATAAGAATGCCTGCCTAATATTCACATAGTAACCTCCATCCTTGACCAATTTGCCCCTTATATTAAATTGCAAGCATATCTTTTTGATTCTTAAAATTGCTTTCTTCATTCCAGAATTTTTTCTACTTATAGAAAATCGCGTTTTCCTTTATATTCACTAACTCTTCATGGGAATGTGATTGTCAACCTTTATCATCTTATTTTCTCCTTAAAAGTTTGCCACACAGACACTTTGTTTGGCCTTATGTTCCAAGTCTTTACTTGTGTTGTACAATTATTCAATTTTTCTATTCTTACGTAAATATTGACAATAGAAATGAAAATGATATGTTCATAGCACCACTATTCCAATTAGCACCAAGCTGGAAACTATGTTATCTACCAATTAGTATTTTTTTATTATTATTATTTGTTTTTATTATTATTAAATGGAAAAGAGCACTGTGGTATATTCACAATATAATTATAGCAATGAGATATAAAGATCTAGAGTCACAGGCATAATATGGGTGAGTTTTCTACATATCCTATTGAGGAAAAGGAATGAGACAAAATAAAAAGTACATAATACCCGATTATATTAATAAACAGTGAAAATACAACCAAAACTAAGATATTATTTTAGAAGATCAGATCATGGTGGTCTCAGCAGTTTGCAATGATAGCGACTACCAGACAATACAAGAGGTCATCCTGGGGCACATATATCATTGTCTTCCTTGACCTAGACTAGATATTTTCATTTGTGGAAATTCGTAAAGACATAGCTTTACAATGCATGTGTTTTTATCCATACCTATTATACTTTAATCAAATGTTAAAAAATCCAAAATTATACCAAATGTAATGGATAACTTATTTTCTTATTTTCCCTTTTTGCATTTTCTTAAAAATAATTGAGAATACACACAAAAAGGTGGAATTTGTAATTACCATGAGGGCAAAGTATATTTCTGGATGTTTTAAAACATCAATATTTTTATAAGTTAAAAAGCAACTACTCCCTTGATTTTTTTTTTTTTATATTTGTGATATTTGAACTAATACTCTAATGGGAGTTTTAGCCATTTAGGTGTAACAGCAGGAGACTAAGATTTATTCTAGGTCTACAGTTATCCTGCCATTTCCTTCTGATATGTTCCTTAAACTTTGCAGCTTATGTATCGTGTGTGTGTGTGTGTGTGTGTGTGTGTGTGTGTGTGTGTGTGTGTGGTTGGTAAATAGGAATACTTACTTGTTGGAATTGGTTATGAATTATGGAAAATAAGTTTTCTTTGAGAAAATATAGTGCTTATTTTTATTTCAATTTCAGTATCTTAGTAACTAATTCAGGTAGTTTGTACATTATGTAATCAAGAAATTATAAAAAGGAGTAAATGGAAATTAATATTATTACAATCTTAAAACTCTTAGTATGAGAAAAATAAATGTGTTCCTGATTTTTAAATTCAGTCTTATTATCACTGTCCTTTAAAAGGGTAAATCATGATAATTAATTCAAGTAGTAGAGTTATTACTTGCTTTTCATGCATCACAGAATTGCCCATTTGTTATTTATATATCTTGTCTAGAGAATTACCCAGAAATAGCTAATCCTAGCAAAACATATTGTCTTTATAAAGAGACATGTGACAGCCTTATAAAGGCATAGTGCCATTTAAATGTACTTTTTTTTAAAAAAAATTGACAATTGAAGAGGTTCTTATGCATGGTAATTATGCACATAAATAATATTATGACTAGAAACTTCTGGCTTTAACACCTTTCCTGAAAATTCAACTATTCCTATTGTCTCAAATATAAAATATGTCTTGTATTATTATTATTCCCAATATATTTTCAGGATTTCAGAGCATAACATTCTTAGGAAAATGTTTGTGTATGCATGTGTGTGTGACTGAGTTAAGTGACAATTTCAAAATAAAATTTTAATATCATGAAAATATTTACATTTAAGTTACATGTAATTTATTTAAACATTTATGACTTTTTGGTAATTGTTTTAAGTCATCATAATGAAAAGACAGTTGAGCTCCATCAATTCACCTTCTCATATTGTCTTATCTTATTTTCACTCATTCTTTTTCCATTTACCTGCTGTGCAAGAAATCCTTATATTTTGTATTTAATACTTATTGTAAAATGATGAGATTTGTTCTAGCTCTTACTCCTAAAGTTGTCTCTAACACATCGTCTACTTTAAGAAGAACTTTTACAATAATTTTGACAAAAGTTTATAGCTATTTAATGTTTTTAATATACTGGCAATATGTTTTTATAAGCAAAATTTTATGGACCCTATTTGAATATGATTTCTTCAGTATTAACCCCCTTCACTCTGAAACAGATCTGGTTCCATAACTAGGTGTGATAGGGTGGGAGGGACATGGTTTGTTATTAATAGCTGTGGAAATGAGGAAACATTGTTATTAGGCATTGTTAAACTTTAGTTATTATATAGTGTGTGTTTGTGTTTGTTAACACTGATTAAATGTTTGTAAAAGTCTACTAATGCTGCCCTTTTTAAGGACAGCCATGCAAGTCTATGGCCATACACCCTTTATATGCCTAATTTTCTCTAATCTTCAAAGCTAAGCAGGGTTGGGCCTGGTTAGTACTTGGATGGGAGGACAGCTACATGAAACACTAGTAACATGTTCTATGAGGTTAAAAAATACATTTTTCTATATGTTCATCATTTTTTATTGTACTGCCCTCAAATGTATTGGTTTTAGAGAAACTTTGAGGAGTATGCAAAACGAGTTATTATTAGTCCCACTGTAAAGTGAAGTGTATTAAAACCAAGTGGGGGAGTTCCCTGGCAGCTTAGTGGTATAGGATTCAGTATCATCACTGCTGTGGCTCTGGTTGGATCCCTGGCCTAGGAATTTGCAAATGCTGTTGGTGTGGCCAAATAAAGAAATATAAAATAAAACTCAAATGGGAGGATAAGTGACTTTCCAAGGGTCACAAGTGTAATAACTGTTTAAATAATGACCAGAATTTATGTCTTCTAATTTTTTTGTGTGCATTTCCTGGTCTGATTAACTTGAAATTTGTGCCCAGATTGGCCAGGAGTTTATAGAACGTGATGGCTATTAAAAATGTCAAGATTATGTTTGAATTTAGTACAATCCAACAAAATAAAAAGATAATAAAATTCTGAATTTTATGACACAGTATTTCACAATCTCAGGAATAATTTCAAATTTATAAATTAAAAACCACATTAAACCATGATATCTAACACTGCTAATATTTAAGAAACTATTCAGTTAGTGGAAATAATTCATTTCTCCTGTCTTTGATCTATACAAATCATATAAATGTGAACTTCAAGAAATTACATTGCAAGGAGTTCCTGCTGTGGCTCAGCAGGATGATAAGAACCCAAAATAGTATCTGTGAGGATGTGGGTTCTGTCCCTGGCATCCCTCAGTGGGTTAAGGATGCTGCATTGCCAGAAGCTGAGGTGTTGGTCACAGGTGCAGCTCAGATCCAACATTAGACCCCTAACCTGGGAACTTCCATATGCCACATGTACAGCAGTAAAAAGAAAAAAAGAAAAAAAAATTACATTGATAGTAAGAATTTTGAATATACTTTCATTTCTAATATAAGATTATAATGTGAAAAAAGGATAACTTCTTGGAAAATATTGACATGTATGAATAGATGCTGTACTTATTATTTCCTGTGTTTTGCATCCCTTCATATATAAAATATTATCTTTGTGGTATAGTTATGAATAAGGCTTATGATCTAGTGTATCTTTGTGAAGTAAGTCTAAAAAAAAGGACAGAAATGTAATTTTCTTTAAAATGCCTGCCCAGAACAGAAATGTAGGTGAGATGACATTTTCAACCTAAATCTATAAATTGATTCATTTGGGTTTAAAAACTGATAAAAATTAAAATTCAGAAAGGAAAACAGAATTGTTATATCTCTTTTTCACTTATATAAATGTATACACCTATGACTATGTATTCATAACTGATTTAAGAGAACTCTATTTCATTTTTCCAGGTAACTGCATTTTAATACTATGCTTAAGTAGTCATGCTGTATCTTTATAATATTTATTGCCCTGAGGAGACAAGATTTCCAACCTATATTGTACTCATCTGACCAAAAAAAAAAAAAAAAAGGAGCTTATTTATCTACTGATTTTTGCAAACATCCATTTCCAGTAATATGGAGCCTATGGGTCATAGAAGGCTTTGAAATGAGAAACCTTCATTTATGCTCTCTTTTCTCTACTTTTTTGAAACAATGCTATGTTAAAGTGTTAAATAAATTATTTTGAGCCAAATATAACTATTATCTGACATAAACCAAGAAAATTGAAGGTCATGACAAAAGTGGCTCTAGTTACTAAAGTTTTTATTCCTTCCTTGGGATTATGCCATATGAGTTGGTGTAATTGCAGTGCCTTGGGTATTCATTAAATCTGAATCTCTTGTGAATGAGCACATTAGTGAGGTAACACCTCAAATTATCATGAGACTAGAAATTCACAGGGGAGATCCTGTTAGCAAGGTCAGAAGGGTAGTATTTCTGAACTTCTAGACCTCAAAGTTTATAAAAATGTATTTCTAGGCTATTTCATCATAACTTTAAACACATATGATGCATGTAATTTTCACTATTATTAAGAATAAGATACTTTTGCAAAAATGTAATTCATTTACTTAACTAGTTTTGAGTGTCTTACAGGGTTAAAATTAAGTGATTATAACTTTACACAGCTTGGTTACAAGTGATTTAAGTTGCTTTCCCTCTTTTCTTCCTTTCTTCCTTTCTTTCTTCTTTCTTTCTTTTCAAATTTTCACATCATATGTTTGAAGTAGTTCAAGTCTATTCCTCATAAAGAAGCACAAGTAAGGGACTTGAAAGTGAGCGCTAAACTTTCAATAGTAAAAAAAAAAGCAAAACATGAAGGAAATATCTCTTCAAATATTGGCTAGTCTAGCTGTTAATATACAATAATTAGTTGTGGGTCTTAGAAATTTCAGTAGTGTCTGGAAATCAGAACAAAGTTTGGAGATAATTATTCTTTATATTCAAAATACTGCAAAGGTATAATTACTACTCATTTAAGTTCTTTAACAAATTTATTTTAAAATATGAAATATGTTATTTCATATAAGATTAAGCCTTTTCTACAACTGGGTATAGTTTATTTTAAAAAGGCAGTCCAGCATTCTCATTTCATTGTGTCTATCTCTAAAGGAAGCTTTTATTTTAAAGAAGCACGCTCTAATTCCGGTTAGAGATGCCCCATTACTAATCTAATCAGGTAAAAGTTCGGATTAAAACAATTGTTTCACAAACAATTTCTAAATAGCCCTTGGATTTTCATTGTGAAGCAGTATCCACATTTAAGTAATTTGCCAATGGCAAAAGTAAATAAAGCCAGTGAATTGTAGGAAAGGGCAGACCTGATGATGCCATGTCTTATGGAGACCCGTGGGTCACAAGAGATACATGACAGCTGATGAAAGGTTCCATCCAACAGTGTATGGTTTTCTCCATTTGAAAAACAGGGTATAAAGAGCTAGATATGTCCCTTGTGCCATAGTTTAAAAAAAAAAAAAACTACCTTCAAACTACAGAACCATTTTGTCAAGTGCAATTTTATGTAGAGTCCCATGGTATACAAAGTATAAAAAGAAGGCTATTTAAACTGGGGCAGGTGTCTTGGAAGCTAGCCCGGAAACTTAAGAGTACCTCCAGGGATCCCAAGTATTTTGCAGAACACGTGCATTTTAGATTATACAGTGTTAGAGCCAATACAACTTGAGCATTTATCTAGCCCCACTCCGTTACTGTATAAATGACATTTTACATTTTGGCAGGTTTGGGGGTTTGCTTTTAATCCCCCACGAAGCAGTCAGACCTATGTCTTCTGTAACCAAAATCAAGGGTATTAAAACCACCTAGTTCTTAAAGGTTTGCTCAATTAGTCCCTATTTGAGTAGCATTTACTTTTAAGGGGAGTTTTAAATATGTGATAAAAATAAGAATAAATTGGGTCATCTCTTAAGAAGTAGCTTTGAAGTTAATAATGACTGAAAACATAAAACTTCTGTACTTTGAGATAAGATTTAAAATTTGTGAAAATGTGGGTGTCAAGGCTGAGTATTAGATGTTGAAGTTTCCAGATTTGACTGAAGCCTTAAGATTTAGGGATGTCATAAACCAAAGTTAAGTAGGATTTGCATTTTCAAAACAATTATTTTAAACCCAGTTCTTTTCAATTACTCTTGAATCCTTGCCCACTAGATGATATAAAAAGTGATGAATCATTCAATGTTGTGGTGGAAGGGTATTTTCAAAGTAAATTTCCTTGGAGAAAACTGCTAGGAATTCACTTCTCTGTGAGCCAAAGCAAGGAGGTGGACTGACATCCTGTCTTCTCTGATCAGCCTTTACATGAACCACTTTGGAGATGTACTCCCTGCAGTCAGAGGAACAAGTAAAATAGTGTCTGCCTACTTCCTGACTAGTCTACAGGCAGAAGGATGGGCAAGTTGGTTTTTTTGAAGATGGAACAAAGGAAGTGGCTGCTAAAATGCAGTCATTCTTGATGCAAGCTATTATGTTTAGAATGGATAAGCAATGAGGTCCTGCTACGCAGCACAGGGAACAGTATCCAGTCTCTTCGGATGGATCATGATGGAGGATAATATAAGGAAAAGAATGTTTGTATGTGTGTAACTGGGTCACTGTACTGTGCAGCAGAAATTGACACAGCCCTATAGATCATCTGTATTCTAATAAAAAATAAAATTTAAAAAATGTAGTGATTCTCAATTTCCAGAATTATCCAAAAGAATAATATCCACATACCCAGCATGCATATGTGTTAATACTGACCAGATTTGGGTCATGCAGAAGACATGCACTGGGGAAAAGAAGGATTGATTTAGATTCTATTCAACTGAGCAATGAAATCTCACCAGACAGAAGCTAGAATGAGACTGTTGGATTCTCTGATATTAACTGAATGGGCACCAGATGGAAAATGTACTGAAACTGAGAAGAGGTCTCCAAATAACTGCAAGGGTGTGCTGTGAACAAATGTATTAGCTTGAAATATCTCCCCAGTTCCAGAAAGCACAGGACTGTCTTCAGAGACTATCAATCAAATGAAAGCATGGTTTACTTCTCATATCTACCCACCTATCTCCAAACCTCAAGGTTTAATCCAGGGACAAGAGAAGCAATTTCCTCCCTAAACAAATATGAAATGAGTCCATGGGAGAAAAATTAATTTTCTCTTATGATAGCGCCTGAATCCTGCTTCTTCATTATTCTGGTTATTTATATACAAATTTACCATTGATACTAACAATACATTTGGGAGTAGAATTAAGTCTACATTCTTAGTTAACTTCATAAAGCTTCATGATTTTCTTCTACTGCCTAAATTCGGTGTGTGTGTGTCTTGGGACAGCTTAGAGCAGGAAGTTAAGAAGCCAGACTCTAACTCAAGACTGATTGGGATCCAGTTGTAGCTCTACTACTTACCAAAGCTGTGACCCTCTGGTGACTTATTTAACTTCTTGTTGATTAGTTTACCCCTCTGTAAAATATATCTAACAGTAGTACTTACCTGAGGTGGGGGGGGCATTTAAGGAATAAATGAACAATTCTCAATACATTTGAATTTCCATAAAATTATTTATCATTCCTAATATTGTTATAAATGATAGTTCTGATAAACTGGTTCTTATTACTGACAATGTTAGATCAAAGGTCATGCATATTTATAAATTTATTAGAAACTATCAAACCGTGCTCTAAAAACCCATTTACAAATAACTCTCCAGATTTAAAAGAAAAAGCTACATATAAATGGAAGCCATGTGAAGGGAAATGTCAAGAGGTCCCTTTAACAATGAACTATAGTTTATAGAGAGTCAGCTGCTTTGAAAGTTATTTAGGAGAAATATACAGAACAGGTGGACTGTATGACCTGTTTGCCCTGTGAAAACTGGTATTTGAAATGACCCGATTCTCAACCTGAGAATTTTCAAAGTGACAAATTATGCTCATTTGGCTTGTAATGATGTTCTAATTACAGGCTGTAAGACCAATGATGGATTTCCTTAACTTCTTTACTGAAAGTTCTCTAATCCTGTTGTGACCTTTTCATATTCAAGCATGTAGAAGTGTTTTCAGAAACAACTAAAAGTTTTATAGTGATATATTTAAATATATATTTCTTTTTTAGGATAAGCCTACATGTTTTACTTTGAATCAATCCTTTTAGTATGCTTCAGCCCTCATAGTACGCTCTTTATTTATTTAAACAAATGTACGATGAAAGCAGTTTTAAGAATTACCTAATTTCTCTTGGTTTCGGTAGGATTTAGAAGCTCTGCATCAGCGCTTCTTTAGATGCATCCGTGTAAAGGATATTGGCATTTGTTTGTTTTCGTTATTTTAACATTTCTTATATTAATAAGTAATTAAGTAATTCTCAAAATGTGTTGTGTGCATAAAAGCAGGCACTGGAGATACAAAGGTAAACAAAATAGATCAGCACGGTGTTCATGATGCTTACAACCTAGTTTGGGGACAGACCATCTACAGTCTTATACTTGAGACCTGTGGGCATTTAGAAGACACAGATTAGTTCACCTGGGGAAAGATGAATAGATGACTGATTGAGAAGAGAAGAAACAATGAGACTGAGAGAGAGAGAAACAAGTGAAATGGGATGGAAATCATGAGCTTTTTCTAAGACAGTGTAGCAGAGACTGTTTCCAAAAGGAGGTAGAGCTAATGGATATAGAAAGGCACTGATATGTTGTGTATGATGTAGAAACATGAAGGTTCTTGAAAAACTTGACAGATCCTGTTCATTACAATGGAGGAGGTTGAACCCAAATTGAATAGGATTTAGGAGTGAATCAAAAAAGAAAAATGGAAGCTATGTTTGTTTTCTATGTCTGTGAGTCTGTTTCTGTTTTGTATCTAGATTCATTTGTATTGTTTTTTATTTGCCACATATAATTGATATTATATAATCTTTGACTGACTTCTCTTAGTAGGATAATCTCTCTAGGTTTGACTTGGCTTCAAATGGCAATGCTTTACTCTTTTTTTATAACTAATATCCCATATTTTTAAACCATTCACCTGTTTCTGGGCACTTGGGTTGTTCACATGTCTTGGCTATTGTAAATTGATCTGTAGTGAACATTGGAGTGCATGTATCTTTTCAAATTATACTTTTCTCTGAAATGTGCCCGGAAGTGGATTGTAGGATCATATGTTAGCTCTATTTTCAGTTTTTATTTATTTTTATTTTTTATTTATTTATTTTCTTTTTTTCTTTTTTTTATTACTCAAATGAATTTATCACATCTGTAGTTGTATAATGATCATAACAATCTGATTTCACAGGATTTTCAGTTTTTTAAAGGAAACTTCATATTGTTCTCCACAGAATGTGGCTATACTGATTTACATTCCCACCAAAAGTATAGGAGGGTCCCCATTTCTCTACATCTTCTCCAGCATTTATTGTTTGTAGTTTTGATGATGGCCATTCTTATCAGTGTGAGATTGTACCTCATTGTGGCTTCGAGTTATGTTTCTGTAATAGTGATATTTAGCATCTTTTCATGTGCCTGTTGGTTATCTGTATGTCTTCTTTGTCGAAATGTCTATTTAGGTCTTCTGCCCATTTTTTTTTTTTTTTGTGTGTGTGTGTGTGTCTTTTTAGGGCCACAGCTGCGACATATGGAAGTTCCCAGGCTAGGGGCTGAATTGAAGCTGTAGCTGCTGGCCTACACCACAGCCACAGCAACGCAGGATCTGAGCCACATCTGCAACCTACACCACAGCTCAGGGTAACGCTGGATTCCTGACCCACTGAGGGAGGCCAGGGATTGAACCTGTGTCCTCATGGATACTAGTTGGGATCATTACTGCTGAGCCACAATGGGAACTCCCTTTGCCCATTTTTTGATCAAGTTTTTTATTTTCATTATTTTGCTATTGAGTTGTAGGATCTGTAAATTTCTGATAGTAACCCCTTGTTGGTTGAATCATTTGTAAATATTTTTTCCCATTCTGTAGGTTTTCTTTTTTAGGAAGGGCAGAAGAGAGGGATAAATTAGTATATAATATTAGCAGATATAAACTACTATACATAAAATAGATAAGTAGCAAGGATTTGCTATATAGCACAGGGAACTATAATAAATAACTTGTAATGACCTATAATGGAAAGTAATCTGAAATATGTATAACTGAATCACGTTTCTGTACACCTGAAACTAACACAATATTGTCAAAAGATTGTAATTCAGTCAATTGAGAGAGAGACATGGAGACAGTACATAAACCTACAAAAGTTTCAAAGACAGACGATATTAGAGCATTGACAGAATGACACACAGAGGGCTGAAATTACAGTTCAGGTGAGAAACCCCCATCATAAACAAGATGCAGTTCTAGAATGGGAGGCGTACATAATGAAATTGCAGGTTTATATTAACAATAAAAATCTAATGAGAAGACTTGAAGTGGAAGAGTCCTTAAGAGCCAGAGCATCATCCTCAAGACTTTACGGGACATTTGGTTCTGTCCAGAATGTCCATGAGACTTTTTGTCTATAAGACATTTGATCCATGCCAAACATGTCTGTAAGCATATTTTGGCCATTCCACATGGTTTTGGAAAGGAATGAAAATCTAGGGCCTTTTGACATGGACAAAATATCTTCATGGACATTTCAGACAGGACCAAATGGTCCTGCAAATATCAAGGATGTTTTTGCATGGACCAAATATCTTATAGGGATTTTAGATAGACCAACTGTTTGCTAACTGCCTTGAAATTGTATCTGTACATCTTTTTTTTTTCTTTTTATTGCCATGCCCATGGCATATGGAAATTCCCAGACCAGCGGTCAAATCAGAACTGCTGCTGTGGCCTGCACCACAGCTCATGGAAACTTGGGTCCCAAGCCCACTGAGCAAAGGCAGGGGTCAAACCCACATCCTCACAAAGACAGTGTTAGGTACCTAACTCACTGAGCCAAAGTAGAAACTCAGTATATATATATATATATATATATATATATATATATATATATATATATATCATAATGTTATGGGGCTAGTAGAGTAATGGACTAGACCAAGGTCACAACTTTAAGGAATATACAATAAATGTTTTACATACTTATAAATAGGGATTACTTCTGTTTCTACTTCAGAAGAGTTTGTCTATTTAAAATATATAGTTTTGTATTAAATAGATATTGCCTTAAACTTAACTTCCTTTTCTTGATTACAAAAGGTAACTAAAATATTAATGCTATCCCCATCTCTCTCTTTCATTCTAGTCCATCCTAACAGAACTAGCTCTGTATCATTTATGACCAGGTTAGTCTGGGTCCATAATGATCACTTAAGTTTCAATTAGGAGTTCCCTTGTGGCTCAGCAAGTTAAGGATCTGGGATTGTCATTGCTGAAGCTTGGGTTATTGTTGTGGTATGGAACAGATCCCTGGTCTGGGAACTACTACATACTGTGGGCATGACCAAAAAGAAAAAAATTCAATTATATAAATGAATGGATTTTAGATAAATGAGTGACATTTTATTATGTCTTCCTTTATTATTTATAATAAGTTTTTCTGTAAAATCTAACCTAGCCTGTTTGAGCCATACTAAGAAGAAAAAGATAAAGCTTTTCTTTATTCATAACTGGCAGAATAATTAAGTAAGGTACAGTCTGTCCTGGGGATAACTATGGCCATGAAAATGAAGACAAAATAAGAAACTTCAAAGGGAGGCCTAAAATAAGTAGAAAAAATGACTATACTATTTATTTTCATGACAATATCATAGTTCTACTTAGAAGTCCAGTATACTGAAATTCTCGAGTTATTATTTAAAATTTAAAGAAAAATAGAGTTTTCTCAATTAAATTGGAATTGAATTTAAAATGTCTTTATTTTTGCTAGTGATCATTTTGCAGTACATTATGTTACATATGAAGAAATACAGGTTTCTCTTTCAAATGAGAAGATCACAATTTTACGAAAACCTATTAAAAGAGAGATGATAATAATATATGACAACAAAAACAACCCAAATTTAATTGCATCATTTGAGACAGTTTAGCATTATATAAATTTGACCTATAAAAAGTCTAATTCTTACCTTCATGAATAACTCTAATTTATTTTTATTAAAACCATAATTTTAATTGGAATATGGTTTTATTGTACATACCATATTGTTTGTTATTTCTCTAATTTATTAGTGAAACATTCTTGGCTAGAGTGACTTGGATGTGTGTGTATGGCCTTTATACATATGGTGCCATTTATAATCAGAGCTTTTAGGTTCTGATGATATACAAGGACTTGACTTAATCTCTTTACATCTATTAATTATTCATAATGAGTGGGTTTATTTCTCAATTTGGAGATAAAGCTGAGATAGAGAGACAAAGAGTTTAATTAACTTGTCCAAAGTAATTTAGATAATGAGTGGCAAACTCGGTATCATTCTAACTACTCTATTGTATAAGCCTATGTTTCTCCAGAGCGCAAGAGCCATGGTAAATCTTACTGGAAGTTATGGAGTTGAGAATTTACAAGGCTAAAATAAGAAATACAAGTTTATATACAATAGATTTCAATGTTATAGAAGGTTAATAATTAACTAGAACTGAACTCCATGTTGAAGATAAGAAAACTGAGACTCAATAAAAGGGATGGTAATAAAAGGGAAAGAGATGATATTGCAAGTTTAGGGTGAGGGGATATGTTTTACAGCAACCACTTGGATAATGAAGAAATGGAAAACATCAGCAAATGACCTGCATTTTTATTGCCATATTTCAGTAAGAAAACAAATGAAAACAAAGAAACTACTTGTAGAATGTATATGTGTTATGTAGGAATGATAACACTTAACTTAGTGTCCTAAAGCATAGAATAAAAGAAAAAATAATAAAAATGAATTTAAAAATATTCCATATGTATGTCTTTAAATGAAATTGTTCTACAGAAAAGGTTTCAGGTGGAGTTCCTATTGTGGCTCAGCGGTAACAAACGCAACTAGTATCCATGAGGACATGTGTTTGATCCCTGGCCCCACTCAGTGGGTTAAGGATTTGGCATCGCTGTGACTGTGGTGTAAGCTGGCAACTGCAACTGTGATTCGATCCTAGCCTGGGAACTTCCATATGCCATGGGTGTGGTCTTAAAAAGACCAAAAAAAAAAAAAAAATTCCTGGAAAAAAAGAGAAAAGGTTTCAATTATTTATCTTATTCTTAAAGGTCCATACAGAACTGCATGCAAAAGATCTTAACATATTCAGTTAAAAAAACAAAGCCAAAAGGAAAAAGCAGACTAATTAGGCGACTATGCATATTTTCTTTTCAAAATAACTGTATTTTTCTTCTATTATGGCATGGGACGCTGTAGTAAATCATCTCAAAGGCATGGAATTATAAAAGTTAACATTAATAGAGCATCATTAACAGGAACTAGATTTTTATAGATGACATAAAAAAGATCTAGAATCAACCTTGAAGGCACTTTGTGTTTCATAAAAAAAATGATAAAAATTATTCTCATGTGTATTTGATCAACTAACTCTTCAACATGTGTTTTTACCATATGTGCAGTGTTGCAGATATTATTGCTATAACGGCAATACCAATGGAAAGTGTGATGGTGAAATACTACAGACTCCAGTAATATTTTCTCAGTTTTATACCACCAGATATGCCAAACCTATGAAGGAAGTGAATGTGAAATACAACTGCGTAAGCTAAATTTACCTTCTATACTTAGGGTAGGGTTGAAGAGACTTTACATTTTGATAGGATTGATTAATATCTAAGTTCAACATATTAAAATAATTTGACTTCTAAAATACCTGTTTAACATTCCCAAATCATCTTAAACTAGATGAGAATGTGAAGATTTTGTGAACCCGGTCAGTCTAGATTCTAACCAAACACACTGTGGCTTGAGTCAGGTTATGTTGTGTGATGAATGTGAAGAAACAACACTCAGATGCCCCTCAAGAAAGACCTGGTGCTCCTGCTTCTGGGGATTTGGTCAGGAGACAGGTGTCAGCTGTCAGCCCTCTGAGAGATTGCCTCAACTGCAGAGAGTCTCCTTACTTACTTAAGGACAGCCTGCATCTAATAACTGATTGGGGTGGGAATAAGAAGGCTAAGCTTTCCAGCCTTCTACAAGCTAACTCTGATGGACCATTTCACTTCCATAGCTCCCTCTGAGGATTACTGAACCCATTGGGTCTTTGTTCTGCTTGCAGTTGATGTTTTTCCCTCCACCCGAGCCTGTATCCCTTACATCCCTTCCAAAGAGGTTGCTGCCTAAGCACTAAATATCTCTTGGAGTCTGCTTCACAGAGAATCCAAGTTATGATATCAGAAGTAGGGAGCTTGACAAATTTACCATCTAGGCCCTGGGGTCATGAGATCAAACTCTATAGGACTTGTTTCAGTCTGTTTAGGCTGCTATAACAAAATGCCACAGACTGGATGGCTTACACAGCAGAAAGTCATTGCTTATAGTTATGGAAGCTGGAAGTCCAAGGTCAGGGTGACAGCACAGTGATATGAGCAGACTAACACGGCAGGAGGGCAGGGGGCTCTGTGGGATCACATTTACAAACTATAAATTCATTCATGAGGGTTTCAGTCTCGTGACCTAATCACCTCCCCAAAGTCTCACCATCTAACTCCATCAGATTGGGCACTAGAATTTCAATATATGCATTTTTGGGGAGCACAAACCTTCAGTCCATAGCAGGAGAAAAGTGGGTGTCTTAATGAGTGGATCAATCGAAGTAACAAATAATAGAGAGTGTGGCAGTGATACTCTAGGGATAAAAAACTGGACAGCGCAAGCCTCCTCTAAACAAATCAAATTCAATCAAAATGTGGTGAGATAAACTAAATATGTTTTAGAATCGAAAAGGAAGACTCACTTTTTTTTTGCCAAATCTTCAGATATAAAGCCATGTGTGGCAGAGGAAGGGGACTAGAAATCAAGCAATACGCAGGGCTTTCAAAACTTAAACTCTGATTAAAATATTACATTTTCTAACTTAAGTATGACCATACCAAGTCTAATGTAAATTATTTCTGCACTTTTTCACAGTGGGGAAACACATTTGCCAATTTCCTTCCAACTCCATGACAAAGCAGTTATCAGTGTAGAAATGACTGTGGTCAATAGGAAACTCAAAGTAGATTTAGCTGAAAATTTTTCCAGGAAAATGCTGAGGGGAAAATAAAAGCTCTCTTGAACTCACTTAACTTGGAACTAAAATACCAGTCAGTATGATGAAGTGGAAAGCATTGCATAATCTGTGACAAAAGATGGGGTCCAAAGGTTGTCTCCACACTTCCTATAACTAGGATATAACTGGTACTTTCCATGCCATGGTCTTGTGCTCTGGTTTATATAATTCTTGTGAGGACTATGGGATGTAATATATAAGAAAATATTTTATCGGTTATGTTTGTAACTTCTCATCTACCCAGAGAAATCTATTTAAAATTTTAACTATATATATCCCTTTGGGAGTCTGTTTTATTAATTTTCATTTTGGTTTATTCAAAACATTTGCATTTTAATAAATGAAAGTTAGGATAAGTTTATCTTTTTCATTTACTTTGATTTAGAATAACCATGCAGAATAGAAAAACATTTTTTTTTCCATTTGGCCAGAATATATTTTACTAGAAAGAAAACTATATCAAAAATGCATTGAATTAGTACCTTCATAACATGAAGAGGGAATGACCTTATAGAGGATAAATTAAAATGCTTTGAAAGTTGTGAGGAAACCTGCTGATTCACTTAATAAAATTAAATGTTGGGTATCCAAGGCTAGCAATGGAGGAAAAAAATAATTTTTACCTCTCTGACTCTTGTCCTCAAGATTAACTTTCTTCTCAAAGTCTGTTAATAATATCTACTGGTCTAGGGATATAGGAGCAGAAAAATGCATTATGTTCTTCAAGGTTCCTGCCCAATATGGGTATAAAACTTGCCTGTGCTTCTCGCTATATTAAAATACAATGTACCCAAAATCAACAGCACAGAGCTTGGCACAAAATAGATACCTGATACATAATTTCTTAGTGAATGTAAATGTCAGAGACCAGAATGGAGCATTAAAAAGTGTTATTGTTATCACCTCAGGATAAAACAAAAGAAATGCAAAAATAAATAGAAAATTAACATTCTACCTCTAACCTTGAGCTGTGTGACTTCATTCAGAATATAGAGTTAACCAGCTGTGGATGAGCTTATTCATGACCTCAATAGAGAATAAGATAATAAAATAAAACTGCAAGAAATGCATATATACTACCACATAGAGATTTTTTCCATATAATAGAATAAAGTATGTTTGTAAAAGCTTTATCAACCGGTTTCGTTTTATAAAATTGTCTAAAATTCCTATAAAATGATTCTGTATGTGATCTTATGTCGTATGTCTCCTAGTAGACAAAAGACTTTAAGTGAGAGCCTGGAAGCTCTTATTTTGAATACCACATGCATTTATACAGTAACTTATACACTCTAACAAATGACCATTGAAAGAGAAAATCAAACCAGGATGATTCAGTTATTCATATCTTACTGGTGTACATATTAACTCAGTTTATTTCCTTGCTGCTACATCAAGACTGCCCTCCAAACACTGCGGGGTTTCCAACAGAAAATGTCTCAATTTTTTATTTTACTTTTTTAACCTTCATGTAAGCAAACCTAAAAAGAAAGGGAAAAGAATTACAAACCAAGGCAAAATTGAAACTAGTCTAACTTAGCTGACAGATCCACTATCCCCATGAAATCCTGACTTGACCCCTAGTAACAGTGCCATGAAAAGATGAATAGAAAATGTCCTGTGAAAAAGCATGCTGTACTGTGGATAATAATGAAATGACCTTATATTGAAGTCAACACTTACTTCATATCAGGAAACACTGCATAATTGTTCTCAGAAGTGGCATGAATCATGTAGCCAATCAACCCTCTAGAGTAGATTCTGAGAATTCCACATAAGAAAACACCATACCAGTAAGAACATCGAAATCTTCATTGTCTTTCATTAGTAGTTTTTCTGGCTATTGTGTTTTAAAGCCCTAAGAGATTAAAAACAAAACAAAACAAGATGGTGGCTAGATAAAGCTGTCAGGTATAATTTATAAAGCCCTGTAACTTCCTGGTCACTATGGAACAGGGACTCAAATGCATAGGAAATGCAGCTGACATTTTTAAAATGTATTTTCTGTTTAACTTATAATGCTGTCTTCAATTTATCAGGTCATGATTTAGATAAATTAGTGACAAGACTCTAAATTTTTTTCTAATTAGTGTCTCCTTCACATCTTTGAACCTCAATACTTTCAACAACACTGGTTTCATCTCTGAGGAACGATATCAATCTTTTAAGTGTGTGTGTGCGTGCGTGCGTGCGTGTGTGTGTGTGTGTGTGTGTGTGTGTGTGTTATCTTATACTCGCCTAACCTCGGACTGTAATATCTTGGGTGCAGTGATAATTGTTGTAACCTTTTCTCTACTTGTATCAGATTGTCTAGTAATGAGTAAATGATTTAAGAATACATATTTATTATTTTAATGTGCACTTTCACCTCCTAAGCAGTTTTTTGGAATAACATAATGAATATGGAGTAAAATGACAGAGACCTTACTGATACTTGCTTATACTATAAGGTGAAGAAAATTAACCCCATCTCCATAGTAAAACAATTTTCCCATTTTTCATGCCATTTCTTTAACATGTATTTATAGTTCATCTTATGAGTTGATATTAAGAGATGTGAGAAGTAACGCTATGGATGTGATTATTGCTCCTGGTTCCAAGGAACTTGTTTTGGGGCTCAGTGAAATTGTTGATCAGTACCTAAAGACAAGACCCTTCACAGCTTAATGATCTTGAATGATGCTGTTCCCATTCCCTTTGTCTTGAATGATGCTGATTCTATCATCTTTTAGTAAGAAACACCTCTTAATGACATAGGTGTGAACCCCAGTGATTAGTGGGTGAAGGACAGAATTATAGAACAGGACACTTATAAAACTAAGAATTCTAGCTCGGGTAATCTATATACACCTCAGTAATAATAAATGACCACATACCATTTTCTGACAGTAAAAATTCAATAGTGGTATCTTTCTACATTCAATTAATGCAAAGAAAAGCAACATTCAGGAGAAAGACAAGCTGGAAGACGCAGGAGTTTCAATATCCACTTAATGGATATCCATGATCCTTAAGCTGCATACACAGGGTAGTTAGCCCCCAATTATTCCCAGTTTACATTTTTAAAAAGTCTTTCTAGAAATTACAATGAAGTAGTTGGTGTAAATCAGTTGTTCCCAACCCTGGATGCACATTTTAATCCCTTATATACCTGACCTCAGATTGTCTGTTTCCATTGGTTGAGAGCAGCAGCTCTCCATCAGTTTGAGAAAGATAGCTTTCTAAAATGTACGTTTTCCCACCGTTTTATGAGAGTACGTTGGATTTAATTGTTTGCTTCTTTGATCATCATTATGCAAAGCACACACTTTACCACTGAACTACACCCCCTTGCTGGTCATTATAAAATGCCAGTGGGGTACAAGAACACCAATTATTTTATGGATTGAACTCTAACTTAAATATAACTGGAATTTTGAGACTTATTTTATTTTATATTGAATATTATATTTATTTACCTATTTTATTATATATATATAAATACATATTTGTATAATGTAGTATTGTATTATACATATATTTATAGTTCCTACTTATATTTTATTTAAGATATAATTTTGAGACAGGTTATCAGACTCTCAAGTAAGTTATTGACAGAAAATTTTAAAATAAAGAAAATTGAAAAGATTAAGAACTCCTGTGTAAAGGTAATTTGATTTTTAAATTAATTGGCTTCTTAAAGATAGAGTCTTTTGTTTTGTCTTATCTTTGTTTTCTTGTCTCTTCTTCATTAATAACTAGCTCTGGATCTGCTTATTTGTTTATTTACTTGTTCATGCATATTTCACCTAAGAATCTGAAAAAAATAACCTCTATATAATTTTTTGAAATCTCAGAAGAGCCAACTGCACGAACTTTTAACACATGGATTTAGTGACATGTATTTTGCCAGTCTCAAATTCTTTTTTTTTGTCTTTTGTCTTTTTTTGTTGTTGTTATTGTTGTTGTTGTTGCTTTTTTTTTGTCTTTTGTCTTTTGTTGTTGTTGTTGTTGTTGTTGCTTTTTTTTTTTTTGTCAAATTCTTTTAGGGTATCATTTCATACATAAAGTACTGACCGTAGAGTAAGTTTTTGTTTCAAATTGACTGTAAATCTTCCCAGTCATGTGCTTTGCTATAGGGTACAAATTTTGTGTTAGTTATTCCAGAACTCACAGGTGTAGAGCACTTTTAGCACATGGTAGGTGTGCAACTGATATTTGATGAATGAAGGAATAAAACACTTGAAGTGGTATTGTTTTTGGCATGGAAAGCCTGGGCTAAATAATGGTGTGAAATTTCCACAGGTAACTACTGTTAAGCATAACTCTCAGAATTTAAGACAAATAGAATTTAAAGGTCTTCTTGATTACTTCTGCATATATGTTGTTATTGAGAAATTGGTTATCATTCTATCACTTTGATTAAGAATTGGTCAGTTTATAAATATAGAGGCTTATTGATAAATTAGTCCACCAAGCATTTATTTTGAGTCCTTCCTTTGGACTATACCAATTTAAAGTCAATTTACTCATACTTTTTAATTTTTTTTGTATTTATTCTTCTTAATCCAAAAGAAGATTTTGATAATATCACAAAATTTTTGTCCATGCTTTAACACTAAAAGTCATTCATTCATTCAATAAGTGTCTATAAGTATCAACAAGTATCTCCTGATATACTTGGTTACTTTAATTTCTCATTGCTACCTATACTCCATCTTCTGTTTTGAAATGGGTGTATTTATTGGGTCAGAACTATCATAAGTGAGTCTACTCTTGTTTTTCTTGATTCTTACTGTAATAGCTTTAAGCTCTGACCTTGAATTCTACTATTACTAGCATTAAAGTATGCCAGGTATTTACAGAGGGCCATGCCAGCATAATGAAAATATAAAGTGGATATTTATGGTGCCCCAAATAGTTGCTACTGAAATTATTTTTATGGACATATTTTATCTTTGAGATTTCCAGTAGCTTTGTTATATTTCATAATAAACACATACTCTATAACCTTGTGCTACCTAATTTATATAAATCAATTAAGACAAAAATGTTTATTTGGAGGCTTGTTTTCTTCATTTTTTTCTCTTTAAAACAGCATTTTCAAACCTAGGATAATTTTTATGGCTCAAAAGAAGGCCACACTGGCAAACACATCTGGATTGTAGCCAATACTCTGATAAAAACTTATCTACCCTTGGTAGTAAGGTTAAAATGGACCCCATAGGTTCTGCCATGAATATTAGTGTAGATCAAAATTAAATTGTCCACTTTATTTGAAATAACCTTTGTCAAACTGGTGATACTTCTGAACTCTAACATACAGGAAAACATTTTAGAAAAATTGGCTTGTTGCCAGTTTATTCATAGCATTGCATATAGCCATCTGGCAGATATTTTTCTTAATTGCTTTTTGGGGTGCCATGCACAGCAAGGCACTGCTATAGCTCCCCGACTACAATTTCTACATTAATATGTAACTTGTTCTCTGATAATAGCTGCTTCCCCATTCCATCTTTCTTTTATCCCCTTTGTTTAATTTTGACTGTCCTTTTCATAGGCATATGTATCATTGTAAGACGTGAGATATTTGAAGGCAATTCCTACAAAAATTATATGCTTATAGGTATGCATATACATGTGTGTATATCCCTGTGTGTATATATATATATATGTATGGTATATGTACACACATACACTAAAAATTACGATGGGCAAACATTTATTTTTCACTTAAGCTACCATTAATTGTGTGAATTTTATAATATTTTTCTTGCTGAAAAAATGAATATATTTTAATATTAAAACCGAACATGAGTTTTTTTTTTTCTGTATATACCTTTAGACTTTAAATTATAATTTTCTTATAAATCTGTGTTCAGAGATTTACAACTGAGCATTGTAAATACCATGTCAGAATTAACTGCAGGCCTTTAAAATTACATTTTAATTTATATTAGTGCTTGAACCTCACTGCAGACCTGTGAATCAGAATATGTTGGAATATCACCTACACATGTGATTTCTTTTAATTTTCTCAGATTGTTCTGATGTGCCTTAACTTTCTTGAAACCTACTGCTTTTTATGCAAGTTGTATATATGCTCATTTTTTTAATCTTGTTTTAAGTTTAGATACTTTTGCATAAATAATAATGTGATAAGACCTACACTTTTTAAAAATTTAAAATGAAATGTAATCAACACTATAATTACCTGTATTTATATTTTTGATTACTCAGAAGGAATTTCCAGGATCCTTAGTTTTTATGGAAAGTTTAAAGTTTTATGTAACTTTAAGAGTACTCTTAGCCACTGATCCAATTTCATGTTGTTACCAAAAAGTAGATTCTTGTCTTATCATGGAAAGAATTCAGGGAGGAGCCGTGGAGGTCACGAAAACAAAGTGGGGATATATTAAGTGACAGTAAACTTACAGGTGGATAGTGGGCAGGCTCAGATGAGTGCCTGCCCTGAGATTTTTGGCAAGCTGGTTATGTGAGGTGTGAAAATGGTTGGGCAGAATATTCACTGAGGAGGGAGGAGATTTGAGTTCTGTTTCTCAATTTTCATCCCAGCTCCGCCTTCCTGAGGGGAGGAGGGATTTTTGTCCTTATTTAGTCTTGATCAGAGAAGTATCATGGTGTTGGTTCATGATGAGTACTTCTTATTGCAAGACTGATTTTTATCGTAATGAGGGCATAATGAGTAAAAGGTTACATTCCATTCAGATGCCAGAGATTCCCCCCTTTCTCTGCCTCTAGGCCTGTCACCACAAGAAGTATGGCTGCTTATCAGCCCAAAGGTTCCTCCTTTTTTTGTTTGCCCAAGGACCCCCATTGTTCACAAGACTGCAGGGTCTGTATCTGGAGTTTAGATAGTATAATGTAGTAGGATTATAAAGGAAATACTTTCAAGGTCCCTTGTTAGTAAACTACAGTACTTAAAAATACACCAATGTTAACTTGAGAGTCTATAAATTAAATGCAAGTTTTCCTGCCACCTGGCCCATGCCGTCTCTTTTCTCTTCTCACATCTAGCTATCTGCCTGCTTTAATAATGTCACCTAAAATACTTACTATGCTTTCTTTGACATGATAGATAACTAACAACTATTGATCAAATGAATGACTGTCTCGAAGAGATGATCTAGAATGACAGTTATATTTCACCTTTTAAATGATGTTTTAAATTGTGGGGTTTTCTGCTCTGGCACAGAGGATCAAGGATCTGATTGCAGCACCTCAGGTGTCTGCAAAGGTGCAGGTTCAATCCCTGACCTGGACAGTAGTTCAGAGATAGAACTACAATGCTGGTGAAAATTAAAGCCATTCTGTTGAATCTGTCATGCCAGGCAGGGTATCTAGCTAGCACAAAGGAATGAAACCAGAACCAGTAATGTGAACTAGATTGTCAAGTAGGGCTTGCCCATAGGGAACTCGATAAAAAAAACCTGTTAATTAGAGCAGGACACAAAGTCATTATTAATCCACAAATAACTCTAACCTGCAGTGTACACTTGAGCGGCAGATTATGTAGGCTTATTCACTTTCCAGATTCCTATTCCAAAATCAAGGATAGCATGAGAATTTGCCAGCTGGTGGGAGATTAAGGGCAGAAAGCTAATCCTATTAGTACAAGAAGACCCTCCCCAAATGATAAAAGATCAAACAACTCATGTGCATAGAAATTGGATGAAGGAAGAATTATTACAGTTAAAGTGCATATCATTAAGGAGATACACAGATTTAGTCTCTTCTTTTTCATATACTTTGCCAAGAAAAATTAAACCAAAAACCATAATACATCCAGTTAGTTGTACTATTTAATATGTTCCTAAAGAAAGACATGACTGCCATTTTTCCAAGTAAAATACCGTAAAACTGTGCCTCTGAATTATGAAATAACTCTATTTAATACATTATTAATCTTTCATGATAGCGAACTTGAGTTACCAAATTGATGGAAATGCTGTGTTAGATCATAAGCTGACTTGAAGTTAATTACAATTAGTTGCTAGAAAGAATTTCCTGAGGTGTATTGAAAATATAATAAGCCATAAATATTTCCAAGGTACAAACTGGAGTAGAAGAGTATTTACAGTATGGAATGTAACACTGGACAGTGGCATGCGACCTTGAATCAGCTGAAAAGGAATAAAGTAGGACTTACTAAAGAAACATTTTAATTTTCACTTCAAATCATTTCAATGTCTTTAGACTAATAAAATACAATCTGTACTAGGCAGCAGGGGAGGATAGAATTGACATCTCTGCTGTAATATTAATACCAATTAAAAGACTGCAATATTAAGAGCTCAGTCATGCAGAGGTCTACGAAATATCATTTTTTTTTATTCCTAGTCCATTTTTTAATTAGGATGACCGCTAGTAAAATACTTAGCATCTTTTTTAAACTTTTTTTTTAATAAAAAGCATGTAAATTTCAGCTTTTTAAACAATAGGTGCATTTAACAATAGATCATATTTTGATGTAAAATAATATGAATGCTTTAAAAGAGGTACTGCATGCAGGGAGATTTTTATGGAAGAGGCCTTAAGGAAAAAAAAAATCTTGAAATAGTCACGCTTTGTACTTACTTAGCTTATGGGCAAAGATAAACATAAAACAATAAGTGACTATTCAGGTTCTTAAAATTCCCAACATAGATTGCATCAGTTTATCTCATGCCCAGTAAGTTTTATATTCAACTAAAATTATCTACTTACCTTTTTTTGTCTTTTTTTTTTTTTCAGGGCCACAACCCCCCTGCATATGGAAGTTCCCAGGCTAGGGGTCGAATTGGAGCTACAGCTGCTGGCCTACACCACAGCCACAGCAACGCCAGATCCAAGGAGCATCAGGGACCTAAACCACAGCTCACTGCAACGCCAGATCCTTAACGCATTGAGTGAGGCTAGGGATCGAACTTATGTCTTCATGGATGCTAGTCAGATTTGTTTCCACTGAGCCATGATGGGAACTCCTCTGCTAACATTCATAAACATGTTTTCTTTCACTGTTGTGCATGTTTAGTGAGGCAAATCTTGCTGAAATTGGACTATATGATATTTTACTCTTAAAAGCAGGAGCTGAACAATTTGTTTAAAAAGCCGTATTGATACACTGATGACTTGTCTATGTTGTGATTTAATATAAAAATAATCCTGACTCTCTGAAATCTACTGATGTGGTACTTCTATGTGATTCCTTTATTGACACCTTGATGTTTCCTCTCTCAGTACCTGATTAGGAGGTACATTTGAGAACATGAAATGATAATGGGCAAGCATGAGGAATTGATTCCCATGATGGATTTGGATTGGATTGTAAAGCATGGTGATATATCAGGTGATGGGGAAACTGGTCTTTGTCACGTGAAGCAGGCAGCCAGACATGGAAATGGTCCCATTTATAGATGTATGAGGTCATGGCAGAGGTTTTGTCTTTCTGTTCTGTTTTGTTGTAACCTGTTATCGTAAAAGCTCTGGATGTCTGTTCTGTGTTGAAAAAATTCAATGAATGTGTATCTATCACACAGGAGTTGAAACAGTGAGGGCTGAAGGGATCCCTTCACTGGAATATGGAGGAGAAGGAGCAGTGGCAGACGTAAGAGGCCATCTGTACTCAAACAAAATAGGGCTTGCCACACTTCTGCTCCCTCATCATCCCCACCTCAAAAAAAGCAGCATTATATCATGGCAGAAAGGTGGAAGTAGAGAATCCTGAGAAACCATCCTCACAGAGACTATGCCACAATGGGAGCTCCTATAAAGTAAAATATTAAATGCTGTTTTTGAGTGATATGGGGGGGGGGTTCCAGCTCCAAGGTCAGTGCCATATTTTCCCGAACGTACACTTAAAAGCTGATGGGTAATTTCATCCAAGAGGCATGAAAACTTCTTATTTAACAATAGCACATCTGATTTCTTGAAAAGCATTTTTACTATTAAAAATCAGATTTTGTTACATTCAATAGGAATTGTGATAAATCACTTAGGAAGAAGTTTCATTTAATCCTATAATAACTATAGGTGAGTTTATACATATTAAAGACCACAGTTTGAATCCAGTGCAAATCTGCCTGACCTAGAGGCCTTGGCACCTCGGTGTCTATTAATGTTTTTCAGGAAATAGCTTTGATTTAGGTACCTTAATCCAGTTACATTCTTTGTTACCACTTAGTGTATTAGGAAGGAATATTTGTTTTGTTTTTAGCTATGGGCACTAACTAGGTAAAGAGGGGGCAATATACTGAAATATCTCATAGAATCCATATTACAGAAAGGGAAGGGCACACATTTTCAGAAAGAGTCCCTGGGTCCAAGAACAAAGTGTTGTTCATTTCTTTTCTACTGCTTCTTTCCTTATGTCTCCTTCATTGTCTCTCTAAAAATGGACTTCCTTTGCTCTTTCCACATAGTAGAATTACAACTGGAAAGATGCTGGTCTGGCTAGATTATAAGCCCCTGAGCATGGAGATCGTTAAGTTCTCTTCCCTTCTCAGTCTCCATTCCTTATACCAAATACTGGTGAAGATTCACGGAAACTAGAGCAACTGTACATAGTTGGTGGGAATATACCAATGATACAGCCATTCTCAAAATTAGTTTTGTAGTATCTAAATAAATGGAACATGCAGTTACCCATATGGCCCAACAGTTTCACTCTTGGGCATATATTCCAGAGAAATAAAAACTTATATTCATATAAAACGTGTATCAGCATGTCCATAACAGCCTTATTTGTAATGGCCAAAAACTGGAATCAGCTCAGCTATCTTTCAACAGGTGAATAGTTAAATAAGCTCTGTAACATACATGCTGTGGAATACTCCTTAGTAATAAAAAAGGAATGACTCAACTTGCAACAATTTGGATGAATTTTAAGAACTTGTGCAGAATGAAAAAAGCCAATCAAAAAAAAAAAATATCCTATGCTGTATAATGCCATTGATCTAAATTTTTTGCAATGGCAACATTTAGAAATGGAGAACAGACCATTGGTCATCAGAGTTAGGGAAGTTGTTGGGTGCAAGTGAGAGGAAAGTGTGTTTGAGCATAAAAGGCTCTTGCCTTTATGACAGATTCTTGTGTTGGAAGCACTCAGTGTTGTTATCCTGGTGTAGTGGTGGATGTGTACATTTAAACAAATGACTAAATTATAGCAAGCTTAATAAACATACATGCACAAATGAGTGCAAGCTAAATTGAGGAAGTCTGAATAAGACGTGGTTCATAGCAATGAAAATATCCTTATTGTAATAATTTTTAAACATGTTACATTGGGGAAAATTAAGCAATGTGTACATGGTATATCTGTGTATTACTTCCTACATTTTCATGTGGATCTTCAATAATCTCAATTAAAATCTCAACTTAAAAATGTAGATAACTAAACTGTCCAATGAATGAATAAACAGATAAATAAGTTTAAAATTTCTAGCTGCATGTTGATCTATCTTGCCTTCTTTTTAACTTGCTTATTCATGACTTTAGACTCCCTGTGTACTTTCATACATATAGCAAATAGAAAAACAAGCGTTCTTCTAATGTCAATGGCATGGGTTTAGTATATCTAACACATAACTTTCATACTAAATTTAAGTTGCCAATTGCTGACAAAAGGTTAAACTAGAATTTTAACTACTTTAAAGCTAAAGTCACAATTTTTTTGTAAACTCTTCCCTGACTTCAACTGATTAATAAATAAGATTTTAATACTGTTACCTCATTTAAAATATTGTATATACTACATGATCTCTTATGCAATATAGTAGGAAACCATATTGCTCAATCTCTGAATATTGCATGCCTTATGAGGAACATTTAGGAGAAAAACATTGAGGCAATATTATTAGCAACATCCTGATGTTGCTCACATGATGGAATATTTATACCTTTTACCTAAGAAGAGTCTTGTTCTCTGTCTAAGGTTCTCCATGGGCTCATTTCCATTTGAAAAACATCCTGTGAAGCTTCAGGTTTCATATAAGCATGATGTTACATTATCACATCAGTGAACATATTTAACATAAACTGAAAACATAAAATAACAAGTTGAATTCTATGTAATCAAAGAGTGCATATTAAAGTGATAAAGTGAATGTAAAGTCATAAAGTTGAACTCTCTGCAATCAGAGTGCATATTAAAGTGATATCCTTTATTTAAAAAATACCTAATGTAAACATACACACAATACTGAGAGTGATTGCTTGAAGGACATTTCAGATATTCAGCAAATAAACCTCTTGATCAGATCAACAAAACTGAATAATTAGCAATGACATTTTGAAAGCTGCCACTAAATACACATATGACCCTGAAATCTTTATGATTCATTTTTGAGGACAATATCTAAAAAAACAGTTTCCACTAAAATTCTAAATGTTTGTTTTATTTTCCTTGCTTCTGTGAATGAATTTTACTTACACTAAAGATGTGTAGGAAAGGAAGATCATGGTGCCATGTGGGTGGTTTCTTTTGTGCTTTCCACTTATTTTTATGTACCTCTCCAATTTTTGAGAATTACAGTCTTTCCAAGTAAAGCATTTCATGAAAAATGTTTGTAGCATCCAGATTGTTGAAATAAGTATGGTAATTGCCCATACTTTGCATTTTTTAGTAATTTCACTATTTCGGAGTATCCACCTCCAATTTTCTTTCTGTGATATTTCATATCTGTTAAACAGTTATAAATTATGCAACATGTTGTATAAGGTTTATTTGAGTAAAGTCCCATTTTTAATATGGATACTGGGATGACTGGTTATTTAACTACAATGTCTTAAAATTTGAGCTGCTTCTCTCCAGTGCAAAGGATTATTTTTAACTCCTGAGAAATTCCTAAGGAATATAATTATTTGAGAAAATGCAAGATATGCTATTGGGTTAAGGCATTCTGAGAAAAGAGAAATACTTACAATCAGGTTTTAGATCTTGACATATATTTGGATATGAGGATGAAAAGGGATCAACAAAATAATGACTGCCTCAAATAAAGGAAACAAACTTGTAAAGAGAAGAAAAAAATGAAATTAGGATTGGCTTATTGGAGGGGCTTAAACTCTGATATAATTAATTTTACCTTGAAGTAGCATTAAAAGAAACTCTTGGCACGAGGAGTAAATGCAATTCTCGAAACATGCTGATTTCAGAAGTCTTTTGAATACATTTAAACATAAAAAACATTTAAACATGAAAAACTGGTACTGAAGTTTTACTGATCATTGCATTCAATGATGATCAAAGCCCAAACAGACAATCAAACAAACCCAAAAAGTTGGATGATGGGGAGATGGTGGGTTGATAGGAGTGTTTGATAGAAACAGCCTCAAAAGTTAAGGATATACCAAGAGAAACCTCATAATCTACTGAAGTTATATGCTTAGTATTCTTTATATGTTCATTTCTTCATTTTTCTACAAAGAGTAATGCATGCTGTATCAAGAACTTCCAAAATAAAATGATTTTGGCAGTGTCATATGGAACAGAGCCATAGAGATGGACTCACATTAAAGCAATATCACTCTAAGGAGGTATTTCAAGAACACACATAAAGATTACTTTTTAAAGCAGACAGTTCATTAAATAAAGTTAGTGTTTCTTAAATATTGCTCTAATAAATCAATATAATATATAGAGATCAAGAGTTGTCAGATGTTTGAACCAAATTCCTGCCTCTTTTCACTTGTTCACCTGGATGGGAAGAAATTAAAATAGTTTTGCAAGAAGAGAACTAAAATTCAAACTATGTTGAGATAGAAGACTAATAAAATAATTCCTTTGGTAACATAAACAGATATTGTCCATTTCCCAGGCCTCTGGTCTCAGGCCTGCTAACCCAAAACAACTTTAACTTGCAAATGTAATGGAGACAGTCAAGAAATATGTAGTGGATTTTGACTGTGTGCCAGGCACTGTGCTAAGCATCAGGAAAATATCAGGTGGTCAAAAAGGCAGACATTTCATTATCAGGTAGTAGGCATTTATAACACCTGGGAAAGAAAAAAAAATAACAGAAACATAAACTGAATAAATGGTATATGTGGGGGAATGTGGTGGATAAAAAACAGCATATGTAAATACTACTAGATTCCGAGAGGTCATAATTTATCACTGTTTTTCTTCCCTTGTTAGTTACTAACAAACTGAAAATAGGAACAGAATTAAGCAGATGGAGAAAAAAAAAAAAGCAAAAAACTTTAGTTCTATTACTGCTAAAACTGGTTTGGAGGACATGACCTCTACATGTGACCACAATCTGGCTTCCTAACACTTGTTCTCTGAGGTAAACTTATTTATCCCAAGCTATAGGCTTGCCCCGGTAGGATTTCTGTAGGATTTGAAAACATAGCAGAATGTACTATTCTTCCCAGCTAGAGGTTTAGCCACACTTGCCCAGTTCCTTATCACTAGCTTATCACTTTTATCCTGCCTGTCCTGTCTTGGTGAGAGTGTATAAGGGGGTTGAGAAGAAAGTTAAGCTGATCTTTTCAAGACATAACTTTTCTGAGGACTGGAATGGGAGTTCCTTTTCTCCGGAAATGTGAACAGGGTTGCTTTAGGCTTCTCTCTGTGAGGCACATCTAGGAAAAACCTGGATAACATGGGCCAGAGATACACGAGCCAAAGTAGAAAAGAAATGAATTTGAAGGTATTCAGCAAGGATCTACTGGTCAAAGAGGCACTTCAAAAACCTTGGCTTAAGTTTGATCCATGAATGCAAGATAAACGATCATCTCAACAAGCAGAAATTCCCCAAATAATTAAAACTGTCACTTCAAAGTTAGAAGAATCATCAGTGTGACAATGGAAGATGTAAGAGGGTGTCCATAGTGCAGGGTAAATGCTAAGGTTGCCCAGTGGTTTTCTTCTGGATAGAAAATACAGCATCTGCTGTCACAGGGTGAAGAATGTAAATACAGACAGACAAGAGTTAAAGGGGTGGAGAAGGATCTATCTGATACCCAGTGACCATAATAATAATGTAACCTGCCACCAGGATATTGAAAGCCCCATACAAGCAGCAGTTGGAGGAAAGTCAATGCTGAGGTAAATTATGTACAGTGGTCTAAGTCTGTGCACAAGCCCTAGAGCACAAAGTCCGAACACAGGAATGTGGAAAACAACCATTTGGCTTTGGAGCATAAAAATAAAGATCCCCAACTGTGTCTATGCTACTGATGACAAATGAGTATTTAGGTGTACATTTTTATTTCTCTGATTTATTTTATCATTTCCCTGTTGCAGAAGCGAGTTTGTGAGGCACTGTAAAAATGAAAATAAAATCTTAAAATAAAATCTTAGCAGTATGTAGGAAGTCATATTTTCCTACAAATGGGAGGAAACATTCTAAAAATAATCCCCCAAGATGCCCATCTTATGGTTATTCATTCAAACCCAAGTCTGTGTACTACTTGGAAGAGATTTTGTAGATGAAAGTAAGAAAATGTATCAGCTGATCTTAAACAGGAAGATTATCCTGGATCTAATGTAATCATATCAACCTTTAAAAGCAGAAGATGATGGAAGTGTGGGTTAGAGAGATGCAACATGAAAAAAGAGACAGGAGTTCCCGTCGTGACTCAGTGGTTAACGAATCTGACTAGTAACCATGAGGTTGCGGGTTTGATCCCTGGCCTCGCTCAGTGTGTTGGGGAATCTGTCATTATCATGTGTGATCCGTGGTGCAGGTTTGCAAATGCGGCTCAGATCTTGTGTTGCCGTGGCTCTGGCATAGGCTGGCAGCTACAGCTCCGATTGGACCCCTAGCCTGGGAACCTCCACATGCGGCAGGTGTGGCCCTAGAAAAGACAAAAAGACGGAAAAAAAAAAGAGAGAGAGAGAAACAGAGAAGAGATAGGGCAAAAGATGTCAGAGATTCAAGCATGAAGAGATTCAGCCATGTTTCCTGGCATGGAAGATGGAAGAAAGGAACTAAAGGCAAGGAACGCAAGCTTCCTCCAGAAGATGACAACAACCCTAGCCTTAAAGCCAGAGAGAAAATGGAAAACTCGGTTCTATAACCACATGGAACTGAATTCCATAAACAACCCTAGAATCTCAGAAAGGGCTACTGTCTTGCTCATATCTTGACCTTGGATTCATGCAGAAAATCAGCTCTTGAATGTTTTGCTAACACTTCTGAAGCACAGAAAATGTGCGGTACTAAATGGGTGCTCTTTAAGCCCTTAAGTTGGTGGTCATTTGTTATAGCTACAATAGAAACTTAATACATTGCACAAATACATTTAGAATATTCTCTTATGTGGGACCTATGTGTGCTTGTAAGCATGGTCAGTTTGCTGAACCAAGACAAGTCCATGTACAGAAATTTAAATAGTAATAATTAGAGAATTATTCCTTATTTTAGAGGTCTGCAGCAAAGTACACTTTCAGAAACCCCTTTTGGGGTTCTAGTTCATTGCTGTTTAGATTTTCAGATTGTGGATTTCCTCTTTGAAAGGATATTCAAGGGCTAGTTTTTGTATGTAAATCAACTGAATATGTGACTCCATCCTAGTCTGCAGGGTAGACTGGCTCAGGTGTGTGACCTCACTCACTGTTTAATTTGTGTTTAGAAGAAGGGCGCAAAGCTATCCTAATACTACCTAAAATATATAGTATGGTTTTGAAAGTAAAAAGATGTTTCCAGGGATTTAACAATTGAAAATTCAAAACAACAGTGGATGACATTAAGAATCATGCTGTGTGTTATTTCTGTTATAATTTGCTCTCCTTTCCCAAACATACACCAGCATGTCAGTATTTCAGATTATGGGCAAATTTTGGAAGCATTAGACTCATTGATATGCAAAGAAAGCTGAGAGGAAGATCTTTACAGGAAAACCATTGCGTTTGATACCACATGCCATAAGCTTTTAAAGAGGGGCGTTGAGGGGGACCTTTGAAGATTCTGTTATTAACTACCAGTTATAATTTCTGAGCCACTGAGGGTCAAAAATTATAAGTGACTCACCCAAGATCAGCATCATGAAGATTTCTTTTTGATGTTTTAGCCACTGTAATAGTCACTAAATTGGTCTACACACTATCTTAAAAAGAGGGAGTAACAACATTTGCATGGATGGCTCATAAGCAAAAATATGTCTATTTGCAAATACTAGCTGTGATGATGATGATTTTTATGTAGTAGCTTGTAAATAGAATGCCCCTTAACAAATATGCGTAGATTTTAATTCTATAACTTTGTCCTGCTGGAAATCAAGAGAAATGACTCCTGTAAAGGACACAGAGTCTTCTACTTTTTCTTCTGCCCTAAGAGGTAGCAGAGGACAGTTTTTCATTGGGCAACATGGGTTGCACACTGGAAAGTGAATGGTTAAGTTAATGGTTGTATTGGGCAGACAAATGACACCCTCTTCCCCCCACGGAGATGTCTCTGTCCCTGGAACTTATGAATATGTTATGTTACATGGCAAAGGGGAAATAAAATTGCAGATGGAATTAAGGTTGCTAATCACCTGACCTTAAAATAGAACAATTACCCTTGATGATAAATGGAAGGGCCTAATATAATCACCAGGAACCTTAAAATAGTCAGAGGGAGAAGTGCCCACGGAAGAAATGCAGGGAGAGATGCAGGTTGCCAGCTTTCAAGATGGGAGAAGGCCTCTAGAAAGTGGGAAAGGCAAGGAAATGGATTCTCCCCAGAACTTTCATAAAGAAACAAAGTCCTACTGACACCTTACTTTTAGCCCAGGAAGACCTGTGTTTGAATTCTGACTTAGCAACAGTAAATTTTTCTTGTTTAAAACCACCAAGCTTGTGATAATTTCTTATGGTAGCAAATAGAAAGCTAATATAGAAATGAATTGTTTCGTGTTATTAATTTGGCCCTACTCAATTTAAAGCATTTACTTTCTGAAGTCCCTTCAAACAATTTTATTTCCTATCATATCACTTCAACCTTTCTTTGATTCTATTCAGTTCTACCTCCCAAATCTATTTCCAATCAGTGATCCTTTGAAACCACTTCCTTGTGCCTCTCAAAATATAATGTGCACAGGAGTTGCCGTCTCATCATGTTAAAGTGTAGGTGCTGACACGGTCCAGGGTGATGCCTTCAGTTACGCATTTGTAACAAGCTGTCGGTCCACAGATAATTTTTTTGTTTCTCTGAATCATTGAGTCTGCCAATTGAGTCTTACAATTATCTCTCATATTTTGTAAAGAACTGGATTCTCTCTACCTCCGTGTGTGTGTGTGTGTGTGTGTGTGTAAAATACTAATGCTCAAAGCTTAAAATTGGAAGATTCTTATTTAAGCTAGAAACACTCCCATTTTGAGAAGGAAAAAAATGTATTTTGAGATGTTAAGTAAATTGTCAGTTTTAGGTTGCCTATGGAAATCTCCAAAGCATTGTTCTACAAAGTACCCACAGTAGTAAGAGGAAGTGTGGTGGAGGGGATACTTTTCTGAATTGTTTATAAAACAAACCTTTTGATAACTGGTGATTGGTCTTTCGAGATATGTCCTGGAACATGAAATTTCTCTTGCATCGTTCCTTTTTAATTGATGTGCTCACCAGAATTCAGTGCAGATTACAATTGAATGTGTTTGCTATTATGACTAAGTGCAAAGATCACCACTTCCCTTTGAAAGTCAGCATTCATCTTCACACATAGTCATTATATCTAAGAAGAGCTATAGTTAGATGGTGGTGAAAGAAACAGTAACTTCCCAGTGATTCCAAGAAATGATCTAAATAGACCGGTGTGCATCACACCATGGTTTCTGATCATCAAAGTGTCTTTTAAAAATCAGTGTTTAAGCCTCCTCCCAGGCCAACTAAAGTGGACTCTCTGCTGGTAGGCTTAAAGCATTGATAATTTTTTAAAAGTTCTCCAGGTAATCCTAGCACTCTGTCATGTCAAGGTTGAGGTTTGTTGGTCTGGAACTGCACTGTCCAGTGCAGTAACCACCAGCCACATGTGAATATTGAGCATTTGACATAAGCGTAGTTAGAATTGAGATGTTCCGTAAATGTAAAAACACACCAAGTTACAAAGGCTTAATGTGGAAACACATTTAAAACAGCTCCTTTGCAATTTTACATTGATTACATATTGAAATGATAATAATTTGGATATATTGGGTCAAATAAAATATGTTCTTAAAACTATTTCTTTTTAAAAAATGTATTAATATAGCTACTAGAAATTTTAAAATAATGTATATGGCTCACAGCTGTGGCTTGCCTAGTATTTCTATTCAGCACTTGTCTAGAAACTCATGTACTCTAATTTGTTAACTCACAGATCACTTCTCTTTCTGCTGGTACTTCACATTTCCTCTTAATGTATTTCAAATTGCTAGATGCTCAAACCATCCTCCTGCTATTTTAGTAGAGATTGAGTAAAGTAAGCCAGCTATTACACACATATCCAGGCTTTTCTTTATAGAACTTCTTGTTTCTTTTCCTAAATTAATATATGAGCTCTAAAAATAATAAAAACATTATTTATTGGTTAAGATCATGAGAGTTTCACTGAATATCTGAGTATGATCTATAGAAATATCCTACAGAGGAATTTTCCAATGAATAAACACTGATTACTAAGTATGGGTGAAATAAAATTAGAAAAATATAACCTGTTTTCTTTTGGAAAATTATTATAGGTTCATGTCTTCAGGAGGAATATGGTGACCTGGGATTATTTATATGTAACTACATGTGTTTTGTCCATTCTCCTCATTTTAGGCTTTCAATTCTTCTCTATTCTTAATTCCATTCATATTTGTAGAAGATTGGAAGAATATTAAGCTTTTAAGACTGTATTTTATCAGTGAGCTGGACAAATTGTATTCTTCCTCTACTGAAAGGAATTCCCCCCCCCCACCAATCCCCTTTCATTTTAGGAGAAAAAAACCAAAGAAAATATTATATACTCTTTAATTTGCTTTCTCACTTTTTCCACACCATTTCTTTGGGGGATACAATGCTTATTTATCCATGTGAAGTCTGGCTGTTTTCATTACTTCTATTTTTCATTACTTCTTTTCTTTCAGAAAAGTGATTATTTTTCAACTGGTACTTGAAACACTGGAGGTTTTTAATGTATGTATATGGGGTTCCCATTGTGGCTCAACAGTAATGAACGCAACTAGTATCCCTGAGGTCACAGGTTTGATCCCTGCCCTCGCTCAGATCATTAAAGGATCTGTTGTTACTGTGAGCTATGATGTAGGTCATAGACACAGCTTGGATCCCATGTTGCTGTGTAGGCTGGCAGCTACAGCTTCAATTTGACCTCCTAGCCAGGTGTGGTCCTAAAATGGCAAATATATATATATATTTTTTTCTACTGAGAACCAAAATTGTGAACATCTTAGGTACATACACACACATATACACATATTGTGTTAGTCATGGTTCCACAGACAGAATCAATAGGATGTATGTGTGTATAAATAAAAGAGATTTATTTTAAGGAATTAGCTCATATGATTATAGAGGCTGAAATCTGAAATTTATATGACAGGCTCTCAAGCTGGAAATTCAGACAAGTTTCTTTTTTTTTTTTTGTCTTTTTGCCATTTCTTGGGCCGCTCCTGTGGCATATGGAGGTTCCCAGGCTAGGGATCAAATCAGAGCTGTAGCCACTGGCCTACGCCAGAGCCGCAGCAACATGGGATGCAAGCCACATCTGCGACCTACACCACAGCTCATGGCAATCCTGGATCCTTAACTCACTGAGCAAGGCCAGGAATCGAACCCACAACCTCATGGTTCCAAGTTAGATTCGTTAACCACTGAGCCATGATGGGAACTCCCAGACAAGATTTCTGTGTTATGGTCTTCAGGCAGAATTCTGTCTTTTCAGAGAACTTCAGTTTTTACTCTTAAACCTTCAACTGACTGGATGAGGCCCACCCACATCATGAAAGGTAATCTCCTTTACTTAAATCAACTAATTGTAAATTTTAATTAAATATGAAAATTACCTTCACAGAAACATCAAGACTAGTGTTTTATCAAACACCTGGCACCAAAGCCTAGCCAAGTGTGCGTGTGGGGGTGGGTGGGTGTGTATATATATATATACAACTTTATGTATGCACTTGGAGAAGACATAATTCTATTCTTCCATTCTCTAAATCATTGAGCTAGTGTGATAATAAAATTAAACTCAATTATATTAACATATATTTTGGTAAATTAATACATGCTTTGGAAACAAACCTATTACAAATTTAATATTATTGGAGAATTATTGGTAAAAATCATATTTTTGGTAATTTATCAGTTAGGCAGTATAGAATAAAGAGAGATTCTAAAAAATATGTCACTTTGATATACTCCACAGTGTACATAAAGAAATCATAGTCCAGGTGAGAGGCACCCTCTCAGCTTAGAGGAGAACCACATAGTACAATTTCAGCTCACTAAACAAGTCTAAAACTTCTTGTCTCCTCATTTAAACATTTTGACTATAACATATAGTGTTCAGTGGCCTATATAATACATTTATTTTTGATATAGTGTTACTATAGTTATCAACTAACTCTTCATATATTTGGTCTCCTATTAATATATTTAGTGTATTTTATTTTCAACTTTGTGTTGTTCTTTTATTACATTGGGGTGTTTCTACTCACTTTGGTTTTCTTATGTTTAATACTTTGACTTCACTAAAGTATGATTTTGTAGTAGTGAATCAGTTAATATGTATATATGAATAATTATATAATTTAATCCACTAACACATTAAATTTCTTTATGTCCTGCTAATGCCTATTAAAATACATCATGAAACCCTTTTCATTAATACCAATTGCACAAAAACTAATTGAGTGAATACAGTACCAGGAAAATATAGTGAACTAATTGGTATGCAAATGATCAGCAAAATGAAGCTAAAATATTTTTAAATGGAAAAGCTTCAAAAATTTTTAAATCAAAACTTCATGTTAAACACATGCAGCCAGAATCCCATGCTTTTTCAATATCATCATAAAGAAAAGTATGTTTTTAAGTTTCTGGACACTCTGAATATCTCTTTCTTATTCTTTTTGACCAAAATCTATTAACATTTAGCAATAAACTCTTTTTCCTCAATTGATTTGTGATGTCATTGCTGCAATAGTGAGGCAAGAAAAAAAGAAACGTGCTTGGCAAATGTGAATTTAAGTCCTTCTGGCAGTCAGTAACTATGACTTAATCTCTCAGACTTCCGGAAGGCTAATCTATAAAACAGGGAAAATAGTTCATTTTCCACATGGCTGTAATTAAAGACAATGACTTTATAATTGTTTTTGTGTAATAAATAATCATTAGTGCCAATACTAACACATATATGTGACGTGTTTGTATCCTATTGTTGATGTAATAAATACATTCATGCAGGTATACAAATGTATATACATACATACATGTCTTTCTCTCAGATTATTAGTTTGAAGACTATTCCGTATATCCTGATGCCTAGTGATAACTGTGCCTAGTGATTCATAAAGTTATCTCAATATATAAAACAACTCAGTAGGTAGGCATTATTTGCCTCATTATTAATAAATTCACCGATGTTCAAAGCTGCTAAGCAACTCTAATTTCTTTAAATGTAGTCAGAATTCATATGCCAGACTGTCTGAATATAAAGCCTGCACTGCAGCATCCCACAGTACTTTTTCACATGACAGCTGTCTTTTCCTCTTCAATATGGCATTTGCTTCTACTATGCTACTGACATTATTCATTTAAATATTGCCAACATCTGAATATCACCAAATCCAAGATTTTTTTTGTCTTATTTTATATTCTGGAATCCCTACTTCATTTTAAACATTCTATGATCCTATATCCCCTTGGTTTCCCTCCCCCCTCCCCCCTGCCAATCTCATCATTTTGTAGTGTGTGTGATAAAATGGGAATGAATTATAGACATAGACCTGGATTAGAATCTTGTAATATTGGGCAAATAACCTCCTTCTGAACCATGTTTTCTCATCAGTGAATAATTATAGCGCCTCTCTTTCAGGGCTGTTATGAAGAGTAAATGGATAATGGATTTGTAAAGCACCCTGGTGTAGTTCATATCACCCTTCAAAATTCAGTTGCATTACCTTATTAATTTCTTTTTGAAATTGTGGCCACAGATGTGTGTTTTTTTCTGAAGTTCTGCCACTAAATCCATTTCTCCTTCCACATTATTTCGGCTGTACATTTAATCCATACTAAATATTTTTGATGGAGTTCCCGTTGTGGCACAGCGGAAATGAATCCGACTAGGAACCATGAGGTTGTGGGTTCGATCCCTGGCCTCACTCAGTGGGTTAAGGATCGGGCATTGCCATGAGCTGTGGTGTAGGCGCAGACACGGCTAGTGTCTGACATTGCTGTGGCTCTGGGGTAGGCCAGTGGCAACAGTTCCAATTAGATCCCTAGCCTGGGAACCTCCATATGCAGTGGGTGTGGCCCTAAAAAGACAATTTTTTTTTGATGACCCATAACTATTTTGTTTTTATTCTCTAGGTACTCCTCTCCCTTCCTCACAGCTGCTGACTATTGCATTCATCTCTGCTCAGTTTCCTTCATTTTATGTCAACTCTAGACTCTGTTCTCAAAATTTCTTCTTAATGCATACGCCTTTTTTTTCTTTCTTTCTTTCTTTCTTTTTTTTTTTTGTCTTTTTAGGGCCACACCCCCAGCATATGGAGGTTCTCAGGCTAGGAGTCCAATCTGAGCTGTAGCTGCAGGCCTACACCATAGCCACAGCAAAATGGGATCCGAGCCGTGTCTGCCACCTACACAGCAGCTCACTGCAACACCAGATCCTTAACCCGCTAAGCAAGGCCAGGGATCAAACCCAAATCCTCATGGGTGATAGTTGGGTTCATTAACTGCTGACCCACAACAGGAACTCATATATGCCTTATCTTAACACATAATTTCCAAAATGGTCAATGACTATTCCTTGCTATATGAAAAATCCTATAATTAACTATTAAGATGTTAGATTTATTTGAGAATCCTTCTGAAACTTATCTTCCAAGTAAACATTGTCTATTCTGTCTACTCTTTATATCAAACTCATTCTTCAAAGACTAAATAAATTTCTTCCTATAATTAAATTTATCAGTGATCCTTCTAGAGAGATTCTGTCTTCCATCATACTTTTTATTTTTACATACTCTACTGGTAGCTTTCCTAGAACTTATCTTAATTTTCCTTTCATCTTACAAACATGCATATGTGCATTAACTGTGTGTAATCTTAGTTCCTCTGCTATTCACTAAACTGCCTTAATTAGACCTTACTTGTATTTAATCACCTTTATGTAACCTAACCCACTGTTTATGATTATTATATAAATATGTAAAATTAGTTAGCAAATTTCTAAAATCATAAAAATACCTGAGCAGTAAAGACATTGAGTAACATTTACTAGTTCAAAAAATTTTTATTGTTCTTTTTTTTTTTTTTTCATTTTAGGTCAATGAAAACCATTAGGCATGATCAATATTGCACTTTTAAATGCAGTGATCATCAAACTATATTCTCTAAAAGAATATACTTATTTTCTCCTCTGTCAACAAAGCTCACCATTTTAAGATATATAAAAGGAAATGGTGAAGAACTGGAGAGGAAAATATTGTCCTTCTCCTTCTCAAACCAAGTGTACTTGTCTTCAGATCAGTAATAGCCAGCCTGGAGAACGCTGGTATTAGATTTTTGTGAGCCATGCAGTACCGCTAAAGAATTTATAAAACAGGAAAACATAAAGCTTGAATTAATGTGCCATGTGGTGTTATATGATATATAGCAAATTTTGTCAGTGCCTTGGAAACGGTATTGCTTTGAAAGCTGCTTTCAGAGTAGAGTTTGAATGAGGCATTATGTTTGAAAGAGAAAATTGTTTTATTAATAAGATTCAGAAACCAATGCCTTATCTCAAAACACTGCCAAACTAAATACAATGTAAATAGAGATAAAGTGACAAGCTTAAGGAGAATGAAGCATGATCTAGAAAGAGAAAATAAAGCAGAAAAAGCATTTGCAATCATCACATTTCAAACAAAATTGGAGAGATCTGAAATATAATCCATAAGAATGAGAAAACAATCACTGAAACAGTGCATGACAGGGCTGGAGATGTGGGAAGTTCAGAGCTCTCTAGAACATTTAGTATCATAGTGGAGCTCTTTAAGTGCTTTCCTAGGAAGCCACTGACACTGAGTTCTCAGTTCAGCCACATAAATGTGCAGCAATTGGAGAGTCAGCACAGAGTCAGACAAGACCCCCCACCACCACCACCATGGGTGTCATCAAATACCGCAAAGCCTTACGACTTGAGGGTTTTATACATTTGTACTCGTCTGTGAATAGAAAATGAATTTCTCCTAAAGAGAAAAGCATTCCTACTTATTCTAGCTTGCAGAGATTGTCTCCTTCCTCTCTACATCAGATTTCACTGTATTTCCCTTGTGCTTAAGATAGTTTATTTGTACCTGCATATTCAGGATATTTAAAGATAATCTAAGCAGACCATAAGCACATATTTAGATACTATTCTTTTATATAGAGTTCACATTTTTCAAATAGATGTCCTTCACCAAAGAAATATTTTAAATAATTTATTGTACAAATACTTGTGATATTTGAAGAAACACATATAAATATGTGCTAAATGTGTTTCAGAGATAATATATAACTTTAGCCATAGATTCTTCACTTTATATTTTAAACTTTAATTAAATCCAAAAGATAAAAATTTAAAGAAGTTTAGTATTTACACAGAAACAGCATTTGGATAAATCCCATTTTTATTATGTGATTAGTAGGGCAAAGACTGAACCTGTGCAGATGCCCTTATCTTGGGAAGCTTCTTAAAAAATTAATAATTTTAATCCTATATATGAAATATTGTCAATAATATCATTTATTCAAGATATTTAAAGTGATTAAAACTGATGATTAATTAGAAAAGTTCCTTGCACATTATCTTTAAATTAAAATGATGAAACATTATCAACTACAATAGAAATATAAGAAGAACTCCATTTCATTCTGTATTATAGTAGTATCAATGAAAGGCCAGCTCCTTTACACAACAGGTCGAATAATTTTAAAAATTCTGGAAAGTACTTAGCATAATCTAGCATGTACTACCTACTTTGAAGGTGATGAAATTCACATATAAGAAAGTTTATAGACTCACTCAAGCTCACATTATTAAAGTCATAGTTGGCCTTTTTCACCTTAGTGTATTAATTAAAATGATTTTAGCAATCTGTTACAGGTGTTAGAATATATAGGCATATTATAACACTAACATTAGCTATAAGTCCATTTATTTTCTTTAAAATCCCTTTTCACAATATATTCTGTTTATTTTTTAAATCTTTACCATTAAACTTCATCTAAAATTAGAATTATAAAATATACAGGAAATGAAAATTGAATTGAACCTCAATGTTGTTAGTTTCCAATAACAATATTCCAATGTTGATTTCTAATAAGATCAAAACACTTAATAATTTATAAAGATATTTATCTACTGTGACCATAGTGACGTTTAAAGTATCTTGAGTCTAGGATTTCAGAATAGGCAACACACAGAGAAAATGAGAAACAGGCGTCCATCAGATATGTTAATATACATTGCCTCAGACTTAATTCTGACTAAATACAATTCCGAATTACACTTAGAAATTCCTGATGTATTTCTGACTGTAAAGTGTAAAAGATAAAAGAGCATGAGAATTATGGGACAGGTAGTTTTGCTGCACTAAATGCTACAAAGATTACTGTATATATCCCAGAAATAAAGATATATAAAGTTCCATTCTACCTTGAGAATAGCCAGAAGGAAATGCCGTGATGAAATTAACTGAATTTGCCTAAGACCATTGGGAGCTATCCATTTTTATAATTGAAAAATAAAAGCCTGCTCAAAAAAATATATATACATGCATACATATGTATGTATATATATGTGTATATATATATATATATGTATATATATATATGAAAATAATAAACAATAGTGTTTGGAACTCTGCAAAATATAGTGCAATTATTTTAGAAATAGCAATCTTATAATTCAGCAACTAAATTACACTTTTTTGTCAGATAGACTTGGACATTTTGATATGAATTTGCAGATTCCAGAACGTTCTTCATCCATTTCAATGATATTTCTTAAGGCTATCCTTATACTTTCCATCCAGTATAAGCTATCTCGTGGTATCTTTATCTTCTAGCCTCATATTTTTATAACATTTCCAAGTAATAACACAACCATGCTAGCCAGCCAGTGTCTGAAAGAGCTTTCTGCTTGGCTGCCAGTTGTATAAGTCGTGTCCTTACAACTCATCTTGGCAAGGGAAAGCCAGCAGGATGTAAAATCCAGACCTTCTTGTGCTCCCAAACTTAGGACTGGTTCAGGGCCACATCAGCTAGTAAGATTGAGCAACTCTTTGTATTTTCACTTCCAAGAAGTTGAACCTATTTAAATTTTGTAAACCTTGAGTGATAGCTGCTGTTTTTGGATATGGTCACTTAGCAATATTTACAAAGTGCAAAATTTACCTAATGGAATTTTGAGGGTATAGGGAGTTGATCTAACTAAGATATTCTCTTTTATTGTCCTCTTATCATTTTTACCTCTTTACCAAAAAAATCGGAAGACCACTAGTTAAAATTATGTGTGGTCATTATTTTATTCAACAGGTTTTCATTTAGGGCATATTACTCTGGATATATCTTGGTGAAAAACAGATAAAATACTTGTACTCATGGAGCATCTATTATGCTTAGAATAGTGAAAGAATGAGGATAAGCCAGTAAGTTGTACAATATGTGAAAAGCTGGTATGGTTATTGAAATAAAAGTGTCATTGAAAATTAAGCAAAATGGAGTGTGCTAGAGTGAGAGTCACCAAAGGAGATAAAGTCATCTAGTCTTGCTGCTGGACTGAGAGTAGTGCTTTGATTTTCACTCTAGTAAATAGTGGAGCCATTGACAAATTTTGATCAGATATATGATGAGATCTAACATGTTTTAAAGTGATCAATTTTAAGTAAATATTTTTGCTGCTGTATTGATTGAATTTCTACTTTTAAGTGACCCAATTTGCTTCTTTATTAAAAAGGAATCAATTCAAATAGGAAAACCAATTAGGATATTATGGCAAATTCCCAGGAGTGAGAGAGAATTGGCTTATAAGCGTATGATAGCAGTGGACATGTTATGGAGTGGTCAGTTTCTAAATATCATTTCAAGGTAAACTCATTGGAATTTTATGATACTTTACATGTCCTTTGGGAAAGAAATAGAGGAAAAAAGATCATGAAAATTATCAAACTATATATTTCTCAAGTAATTTCCCTACCCCTTATGGGACCGATACATATTTCACCATTCCATATACTCCATTCTACCACAATTTGTGCTGTCCATTTGTTCTGCTCCATTAGTTTATTGTAAAGAAAAAAGGAAACAAATGAAAAAGGAAGTACCAGATAACATGACCATAGAATGGCTATTATTTAGTGAATATTTTGAAAGATAATCAGCCTTGTCATGATCAGGGAAGTGCAGCTTACAACAGAGACATCATTTCAGGAGTTTATATATATATATATATATATATATATATATATATATATATATATATATATATAGAAATGAGTATAAACCTGCAGTCAATGTGTTAACCAGATCTGTTCTCCCATTTCAAGACTCATCTGGGTTGGGATCTGCTTCTAAGCTCACTCAAGTGTTGGTAAGTCTTTAAAGAAAGAGTCACTCTCACACGATTTGGATGGGAGTGCAAAACAGCAAAAGCAATTTGATTAGAAAAAGAAATTGAGTGTACCTTTTAAGGATGGAGTTGCACATTTACTTGAACCCAACAAATCTTCCCTTTGGAATAAATAAACACTACTGCACGTATTCTATTGCACATGCTCTCAAGGAAAGAGGAACGAGAATGTGCATCACATAATACTTTGTAATAGCCAAAAAAAAAAAATGAGTAACACTGATACTTACCAAGAAGTGAGTCAGTACATTGTTTTACTCATACAGTAGAATTTCATTATTTATCTATTGCCGCCATGTAACAGATAACTTCAAAATTCAGCAACTTAAGACAATACATATTTAATCATCTCACTGTTTGTGTGGGTCAGGAATGTGGGCATAATTTAGCCTAGTCCTCTGGCTCAGTCTTTCAAAAGACTGCGGTCAAGGTGTTAACCAGATCTGTTCTCTAATCTCAAGACTCACCTGGGGTAGGATCTGCTTCTAAGCTCACTCAAGTATTTGTTGACAAGATTCAGTTCCTCCTGAGCAGTTGGGCTAAGATCCTTTGATCCTCACCAGCTGTTGGTCAGGGGCGTCTCACACTTTCTTGTCACATGGGCTTCTTCATAAAGCATTTACAACATGACAGCTGGCTATGAATCTATAGGCAAGCTATTAAGGTTGGTAAAAGAGTTCAGCTAGATCTCTTAATATTTATTTCAAATACAGAAACCATAGTTACTATACAGCCAAAATTTTTTTTTAAGAAAGAAATTGTAATCTCAAATCAGAAGATATCCTTTGAAATAATAAATATGGGATTTAGAAACACAAATGTGCAAGTGCTAAATAGAGATGTGTAAAACATAATTGGAGCTCCTAAGATTGGAATAGTAGAAAAATATATTCATTGTGATAAAGTTACTGTAACATAATGAAGAATTATTTCTTAAAATAATTTATCAATCCTGTGCAATTCCAAACAATTCAAAAATATTTTTCAATGATATGAATTTCTGAACCTGAAATTCATTTGAAACTATAAACCTCAAGCACAGCAAAGATAATTTTAGAAAATAAAACAAAGTCAGGGACTTTCCCTAGTAGGTATTAAGACTGATTAATAGCTGTAGTAATTTGGTGTGCCATTCTAAATTTGGAGTAAATAATTCAGTTAATAGTTCCAAGAAAATTGGCTTTCTGAATGGAAAAACGAATGGTGTATTCCTGCCCCATATGATGCTTTAAAATGAAAAATCTGAGAGCGAGGCTTAAGATGGTGGAATAGAAGGACTGGAGCTCAACTTCTCTCCTAAAAACAACAAAATTCACAACTAAAAGCTGAGCAGTCTCCCCCCAAATGGACCAGAAACCTTAAAAAAGATACCCTACTCCAGAAGAAAAAGAGGAGGCCACATCAAGAGGTAGGAGGGGCAATTTCATGATATAAACAACCCCATACCTCCCAGGTGGGAAGCTCCACAGACTGAAAACTAACTGGCTCACAGAGACTCACCTACAGGAGTGAGAGTTCTGAGCCGCACATCAAACCCTCATCTGCTGGGATCTGGCACTAGGCTAAAGAACCCCTGGAGCATCTGGCATTGAAGCCAGTGGGGCTCGTGCGCAGGGAGTCCACAGGACCTGGGGGAAATGGAGACCCCATTCTTAAAAGGCGCACATGGACTTTCACGTGCACTGGATCCCAGGGCAGAGCGAGGTCTCCATAGGAATCTGGGTCAAACCTGACTGCAGTTCTTAGAGGACATCCTGGGAAAACAGGGGTGAATGTGGCTTGTTGTGAGTGAGGGACATTGAAGGCAAAGCTCTCAGGATTATTCAGCACCTGCCTTTCTCTGGAAATGGCCATTTTAGGAAAATCTGTCCCCACAAATCTGTCAGTGCTGAGAAGCCCCAGGGCAAACAACAATCCTGGAGGGATCACAGCCCCACCCCTCAGTAAACAGTCTACCTAAAGACCCCTCAGGCACACAGCTGACTCTAATCCCCCAGAGACTAAGCCCCACCCACCAGAGGGATCAGAATCGGCTCCACCTACCAGTAGGCAGGCATCAGCCCCTCCCATCAGGAAGCCTACAGCAAGCCCCCATACAGACTTCAGACACAAGGGGGTCAGACACCAGAAGTAAGAGAGGCTACAACCCTTTTATCTGTAAAAAGGTCACCACACCAAAAACCTATCAAAATGAAAAGACAGAGAACTATAACTCAGATGAGGGAGAAAGGAAAAACCCCAGAAAATCAGCTAAGCAAGGAGGAGATTCTTAGCCTCCAGGAAAAAGACTTTAGATTGTTGATGCTCTGAAGATGATGCAAGACATTGGAAATAAACTGGAGGCAAAAATGGATAACTTACAGGAAACACTGACCAAAGAGATACAAGATATAAAACTTAAACAAGGAGAGATGCAAAATACAATAACTGAAATAAAAAATTCACTAGAAGCAGCTAACAGCAGAATACAGGAGGCAGAAGAACCAATAAGCGAGGTGGAGGACAGATTAGTGGAAATTATGGATGCAGAACAGAAAAGCGAAAAAAGATTGAAAACAAATGAAGAGAGTCTCAGAGAACTCTGGGACAACGCTAAATGCTCCAACATCCATATTATAGGGGTGCCAAAAGGAGAAGAGAGAGAAGGGGTCAGAAAAAATATTCCGAGAGATAATAGCCGAAAACTTCCCTCACATGTGAAAGGAACCACTCACTCAAATCCAGGAAGCACAACGTGTACCATATGAAATAAACCCAAGGAGGAATACACTGAGACACATATTAATCAAACTGACCAAAATTAAAGACAAAGAGAAAATCTTGAAAGCAGCTAGGGAAAAGAAACAAGTAACATACAAGGGAACCCCAATAAGGTTATCAGCAGATTTTTCAGCAGAAACTCTGCAGGCCAGAAGGGAGTGGCATGATGTACTTAACATGATGAAAGGAAAAAACCTCCAACCAAGATTACTTTACCCAGCAAGGCTCTCATTCAGATTTGAAGGAGAAATCAAAAGCTTCACAGATAAGCAAAAGCTAAGAGAATTCAGCACCACTAAACCAGCTTTACAACAAATACGAAAGAAACTTCTCTAGGCAGAAAAGAAAAGACAGCAACAGGAAACAAAAATTCCACAAATGACAAGGCTCACCAGTAAAGGTATATATACAGTAAAGATACAAAATCATCCATGCACAATTATACCACCAAAATCAGAAATCCTGAGAAGAGGTGGGTACAAATGCAGGACACTGGAGATGAACTTGCAATTAAGAGAACAACAACTTAAAACAATCTCATATACATATAGACTCATATCAAAACTTTAGAATAACTGCAAACCAAAAATCTACAATTGATACACAAACAAGGAATCTCTGGAGAAGAAATATATCTCATAGTAAATAAGTGCATAATCCACCATGAAGGGGGTCATTTGACATCATTCTTGGAAGGCTGAAGTCTCTTACATCTGATTCTGATTTCTTCTCCATCAAAGCATTTATGATAATTATAATTAAATAATGCAACTGTACAATTAAGTAATACAGTTCTACCATTGTATTATTAATAACCATTTCTCTCCATGGTACAATGTAAGGTCTGTAATGTCTTGTTTATAACATCACCTAGAATGGTGTAATGCCTATATTGAAGAATCAATAAGATGTAACAAATTGAGAGGACATGTTTATATAGTTACACTGGTTTTTAACCAATTTATACATTTTATATTTTACTTATTTTCAGAGGGTGTATTATTTCTGTTATTCTTACCAGTTAAGTTATTCTTTTTATTATGCTATATAAAATATTTAATGGTATATAAGGCTTTCTTCTTTATAAATTTTAGTTGCATAATATACACAATTTTAATATAATGCTAATTTTTAGAGAAAAATTGAAATGTAATAGATAATACTAAATAGTAAAGATGAAAGCCATACAAAATGGGATAAAGCATAGAATAAATTTCCTATTTGTCTCAGCGTATTTTCCATTCCACTTCTCCAGAGGGAGACACTTAATCTGTTTCTTAAGATCCATGATATAATAATCTGTCTGAATGTAATTGTTTAAATATATGTATTTTATTCTGTAAAAATAAAATTCTGTGATAATCTATGTGGGAAAAGAATGTGAAAGAGAATGCATGTGTATACATATATAACTGAATCTCTTTGTTGTACAGCAGACATTATCACAACCTTGTAAATCAACTATACTTCAATAAATCTTTTAAAAAAATGAAATAAAATAAATAAAAAGGAAAAATGAGGGATCTAAAAAATAAAATAAAATGAAAAATCTTCCCCAACAAATCAAATAAATAATGTGGATAGGAAAACTATAAAACTTAGAAAAATATATTATTTCTTTATATTTAGGTAAGAGAAAGATAACCAAGCTAAAACAATACAACCAAAGACTTACTAAATTAGATTTCCTAAGTTATAAAACTTATAATATTAAGGAAACTATAAAAATTAAGAGTAAAGATGAATCATTTGCAAGGGGAGGATACATTGAAATGTTACTGATTAAGGACTGATAGAGTATATAAAAGCCACAAGTTAGTAACAAATGTAAAAAAAAATCTAATACAAAATTTTCAACTGAATTCAAAAGAGAATTCCCTAGAAAAAGAAAACTAAATGAACAATTATTTTATCACCAGTAGTGAAGCAAATGTACATTTTGACAATGATACTATTTTACACTAAGGAGACTGGCAAAAACATGTGAGTCTAATAGCATCCAATGCAGGAGGAAATTTCAGAAAACAGGAATGGTGAGGCATGACCAATATTAATAAAAAGCCCTGCAATTTATTAAACCTAGAAAATTGAAGATTCACATTTCCAATACCTCAACATTTCCTGGTTGATGTCTACTCTGCGGAAATTCTTGGATATATAGGTTTTTGTTGATTGTAATTGCCCTGCTTTTAATAGCAACAAAATGATATTAAATTAAGTATCCTTCAGGTAGGGAATAGGTAAATAATTATGGTTTATTCCCATGAGGCAATACTATTTACCATTGAAAATGACTGAAGCATATCTTCCTGAATCATGATATAAAGATTTCAGAATATGTGTGTGCAGTATTAGTGTGTGTGTTGTGAAAAGGCTTAGGTTAATGACAATGGTGTATTTTTACTTCTTTTATCACTTTTTTTACCACTTGCTGTCCATAAATCATATTGAACCTGCTTAGAGGAATTAGTGTGATATTTGAGGGGATTTTAAAATGCAAGTTAATTTAAAAATATACTTTAATGCATTCTCAAATTCATTATTATTTTACTATCTTAATAACCTATGTTTGATTAGCTAGGCTGGTTACTATAAATCTTCCTAATAATTTAAACTTATAGACACATTTTCAATGTAACTAATGATTTTGTTCATGTCAAAATTATGCCAGATATACCATTGGGTAATAGATAGCAAACTATAAACTAGCTTTTTAAGAAGCTATCCTTGGAGTTCCCATTGTGGCTCAGAGGGTTTATACCCAACATAGTCTCTGTGAGTATCTGGGTTCGATCGCTGGCCTCACTCAATGGATTAAGGAACTGGCATTGCCATACATGTTGCTGATCTTGACTAGATCAGGTGTTGCTGTGTCTGTGTCATAGGCCCTGGCTGTAGCTCCAATTCAAACTCCTATGTGCTGCAGGTGGGGTCAAAAAAAAAGGAAAAAAAAAAAGAAAAAAGAAGAAGCTATCCTTTTCACCAAAAAACATTGACTGCCTGACATTTTAGGCATTAGAATACTAATATATACTTTTCTATTATATTTTTTTGTTCTATGGACATTTCTAAGTACTTTGCATGTATAAATTTATTTAACCCTCATAAAGCCCTGTGCCACAGCCCTACAGATGAAAAAACGCTTAAGAGTGTCAAGGACACATAGCTGTGAAGTGGTACATCTAGCACTTGCACTCTTATAGTCTGTCTTCAGAGAAAAGCTCTTATCTCATTTAATCTGCATATGAATCTCTTTGTTTATGTTATATATGCACTAGTTCAGTAAATAGTGAATGCTTTCCTCTATCAGTCACTGTTCTTGTGCTGGGGATATGAAAGTGATAAGTATTTTTAATGCCCTCCAAATAATAAAGTATCTCAGATGTTTTTATAAATCAAGGTATTTAAACTTAGCTGAATAATCACATGGTTGGGTTTTTGGAAATCCTATCAAATTGTGTATAACAACAACAAAAATTGATATATCTTGTATTATGGAGCATAAAATATATGCCAGGGAACTGTTCTAAAATCGTTATCTCTATTAATTTGATTGAAACACATACATATACACAAGTACGACATAATTTTTATCTCCATTTATTAGTTAATTTGTCTAAGTGCTATGAAGTTCCAGATTTGAGTGAATAAATTGGGCTCTATTTGTAATCATCACGTGTCATTATTTGCAAAATAACAATGATAATAACATGTTATATTTCAGTTTATTCTTATTAAGGTATAATTAATAAAAAAAGAATATCCATTATGATTATGTCATCTATATACCTTTTAAAAGATGTTTTAAAACAATTTCTCTCTCTCTTTCTGTTATTTATTCCCATCGTTTGATTCTACTAGACCATGAAATCCAAGCCTGAGACCTAAAAATATCAAAGCACCACCAAATCACAATGTGCTTTGATCCTAAAATTAGAAATATTATTCTGTAATATTTCTTCTTTCCTATCTATTCCTTCCTTTCCCACTCTCACCTCATCTCACTCTTAAAAATTCCCAAGTTCATCTTATTCATCCTTGCATAATTTGTGTGGCCAATAAGGTGTTTAGCCATAATATACCTTTAAGAATTATGCCAACCATGAATTGTGTTATCCTCCAAAATGTCCCTGGTGATATTATAACCAGAAAATTGGAAAATCATAACTTTAATGAAATCTTTTGTTTTGGGGTTATAATTTAAGAGTATAAATAGTACATTTAATGTACTTAGCTGTTGGTTCAGTGACATTCCTGATAAGACCTTATAAAGAGCAGAACCATGGACAGGGCCCACATCCTCGCTTTACGTACATAATTGTAGGTGAATGGAATATTTCATTACATCAAAAGAAATGAAAGATATGTGCAGTAATTATTTGTGTGATTATAAAATATGTTGGAGACATTACTCCAATGTGTTCTGGATGTTAAAATTTTGACATACTCACAAAATTGGCAAGCAATTAAGAATAATGGCAAGAGTAGTGATTGAAAATTAATCATTGCTAAAAACCTAAAAGTAGTGTATTGATTTGCACTAAGAAACATTTAAAAGTACAATGACAAAAGTACCTGGCTGCCTAACTTTTGAAGCAATAGAGCTGATTTAGTAGATGAGGGGGCAGTAAATTTAACAGAACTTTTCATAAAACAGAGATGTTCATGGAACATCCAAAATATTGCCTAATAAATTGAACTACTTTAGAATTTATAGGACAGTTCTCCCTTTTATAATTTAATGGGCAAAGTTCTGACAAAAAACTTACAGGGATATATGTATCATTATCATCTACTTCCTGCAAAAACAGTACGAGATATGCACTTTTGGAAAAAGTAGCAGACTATAAAATTCATTATAAGTGCAAAAAGACTTGGATTATTTTAACTGCAATGTTATACTACAGCATGAATTCATATTATTATGAACTATTGCTAATTAATAACTATCTACTTCACTTTATTTACAGATAGTTTTCAAGGCTTAACCATTGTTAGAAATTATTATAGGGACAAAATTTAGAGGAATATTTGTTTAACATATCGTGTTTCTCTAAACATTTACCCACTGAAGTAAATCTCATATACAATCGTTTTGCTTGATTTGTGGAGCTATCATGAGATAATATTACTTATTGATATTATTGGCTCATACTGTTTCCAACCAAAAAGATCTTGTCTTTATGTCTTTTCTATCTAGTAGAGGGTAAAGATTTACAAACAAACAAAAACACCTGATATCTGTCTAAGTGTCTAACTTTATTGGAAGAGTATATAAGCACTATTTCCATAAACATTTTAAATGCATTTGTATGTATATGCCTACCTAAATGGCATAAACTGAATGTCGTCATCACTGTTCTTGTGGTTATTATGAAAACCAACTAAGTTCATTTCTTCTTTTAAACTTGACTGTGTTTCCCTCAGGACTCTCAGTTTTTTTAGCTTCTCACTGAGGAATATTGCTCTGCGTACCTACATCATTCTTATTATAAGCTTAATTTAAGAGATAATTGTAAGCTATTTCTCCCCACTCACCTTGCACTAGTGTGTAATTTCTGTGTTGCTACTTGATTCATAGAGAGGTTTACAAGGAGTTTTTAGATGGCTGAGGGTACTAGATTCCAATCATCCAAGTAATACTAGTATTATTTAAATGTAAACCAGCCGTGTATATTTGAAATGTTTGTTACATTCACATTATGTGACATAAATGTGAAAAATAATTAATGAAAAGAAAACATATGCAGATGCACATTTGTATTTATGTCATCACTGGAAAACAAGCTGAGATTAATGACTTAAGAACAATAAATGTATTCATTATAAAATTAATGTTAACAATCTAATTATAAAGTCTCTGAACTAAATACTTTCGTATACCTGTTAAGAGAATCAGTGGGTAATTATTGCTGTGCATGAACTCTACAGAAATATTTGAATATTGCCTGAGTTGCCACTTGGTGGCAGTCATGTGTTGGTATCAGAAGGGCAGTTTTTTTGTTTTTTGTTTTGTTTCTGGTGAATGGGGTTAAGATTATTTATAAATAGTCAATGATCTTAGGCAAATGAAACTTGTTATGGGGAAAACATATCTATTGACAGGACTAATTATTGCTATATATGTAAGTACATATAATATGCATATTTTCTCCCAGCTTTATGGAGGTATAATTGACGAAATTGTAAGATATTTAAAGTATACAAAGTGAGGAGTTCCCGTCGTGGCTCAGTGGTTAACGAATCTGACTAGGAACCATGAGGTTGTGGGTTCAATCCCTGGCCTTACTCAGTGGGTTAAGGATCCGGCGTTGCGTGGGCTGTGGTGTAGGTTGTAGACATGGCTTGGATCCCATGTTGCTGTGGCTCTGGTGTAGGCTGGCGGCTCCAGTTCCGATTAGACCCCTAGCCTGAGAACCTCCATATGCCATGGGAGCAGCCCTAGAAAAGGCAAAAGGACAAAATAAATAAATAAATAAAGTATACAACCTAGTTATTTAGGTATACATTGTGAAAGGATTCTCTCCATTGAGTTAATTATCACCTCACATATTACCTTTTTGGGGAGAATATTTAAATTCTACTATCTTAACAAATTTCAATAATATATTGAGTGTTAGCAAATATAGCCATTTATTATACATGAGATCCTCAGATTTTATTTATCTTAAAACTGAAAGTTTGTAGCTTTTACCAATCCCTCCCTATTTCTCCTATCTCTGGCCATTAACAACTACCATTCTACTGTTTCTATTTATGGTTACACATATAAATGCGATCACATAGTATTTGTCTTTTTCTGCCTGGTTTATTTCATTTAGCACAATGCACTCCAGGTTCATCTGTGTTGTAATGAATGACAGGCTTTCCTTCTCTTTAAAGGCTGAATAGTATTCCATTGTGTATATATAGATATACACACAAGTATATATATATTTTTAATCTATATTGCACATTCTTCTTTTTCCATTCATCAATCCAGGGACACTTAGGTTGTTTCCATAACTTGGCTATTACAAATAATACTTCTACAAACAAGGAATTGCAGATATCGCTTTGAAATAATTATTTCATTTCCTTTTGGTATATGCCCAGAAGTGGAATTGCTGGATCATGTTACAGTTTTATTTTTAATCTCTTGAGGAACTTTAATTTTTTTTTTTATTTTTTGTCTTTTTTTTTTTTTTTTGCTATTTCTTGGGCCGCTCCCACGGCATATGGAGATTCCCAGGCTAGGGGTCCAATCGGAGCTGTAGCCACTGGCCCTATGCCAGAGCCACAGCCATGCGGGATCCGAACCGCATCTGCAACCTACACCACAGCTCACGGCAACGCCGGATCCTTAACCCACTGAGCAAGAGCAGGGATCGAACCCGCAACCTCATAGTTCCTAGTCGAATTCGTTAACCACTGCACCACGACGGGAATTCCTCTTGAGGAACTTTTATACTGTTTTCCATAATGGCTATACAATTTACATCCCCACCAACAATATACACGTGTTTTCCACATCCTCACCAACATTTGTTAGCTCTTATCTTTTTGATAATAGACATCTTTACAGATGGTGGTGATATTACATTTTGGTGTGATATGCATTTTTCTGGTGATTAGTGATGCTGAGAACTGTTTCATGTATTTGTTGGCCATTTTTATGTCTTCTTTGGAAAAATGCACATTTAGGTCTTTTGCCCATTTTTAATTGGATTATTAGTTCTGTGTGTGTGTGTGTGTGTGTGTGTGTGTGTGTGTGTCTTTGCTAGTAAGTTGTATAAGATCCTTGTATATTTGGGGTATTAACCTTTTATCAGGTATGTGGTTTAAAAATATTTACTCCCATGTCACAAGCTGCAGTTTTTTAATACAATGTTAGCATTATATTTAAAACAGATTTTAAAAGATTTTAGCTTTTAAAATCATTCATTAATGTGTGTTTCAATTTTACATATGATCCTTTTCATCATTAACGCTACAGCCAAGTTATTTATGTGCCATAATTCAACTTAGACTTAAAACACTCAAGAAGGCTTTGGTATCTATGATGATATAATTGTTTCATGTATGTTAGTTCTTGCAGACCTGGAAACTTCCATACTCTTAGGATTCCTGGAATTTCTTTGAAAATTCTTATATACCTACTTTTCTAATTAGGTTCAAAGTCTTACTTAGGTGATAATCCTAAAATATTAACCAGTTTTGTTTTCTGGGAACTTTTTTTTTTTTTTCTGGTTTCAGTTAAGTGTGAGAAGTAGTTGTTGGTTTTTCCTGTGACTTCCTTCTAGACTTAGTTTTGACTTTAATCCCTTCTCCCTTATCATCTGTGCAGTCTCTATGACATATTGCTCAGTCAGGAAGAAAGCTGACTTTCATTACTATGGAAATTTTCTACCACTAGCTCCAATAACAAAAGGTGTTCTACCATTCTTCTATTTCCCATAAAATTCCAGTTTACATTCCTTTTCAGTTTAATATCATTCAAACCTGAGTTCCCAGGATATGGGTTCAGAATTTTTGTTAGTTAAAAATACGTTTTTTCTTATCTCCTTGGAATCAATTTAAACTATTTTAACATGTTATTTTCTTTCTGCATATACATTTTAATCAAATTAATTCCTGAAATGATCAATTCATATAGGGTACTAAAATATTTATATTGTATGGATAAAAATCAGCACATTAAGGTTTGGTTTTGGTTTGGTATTTATTTATTTATTTATTTATTTATTTATTTATTGCTATCAGGGCGCTGATATCAAGTGCACTTACATTGAAATTGGAATTGTTTTAATGTACTTTGTGCATGCAAAGGAAGTTTTGACATCATCAGCCAAGATAACAAGAATAAAATGTAACACCACAAAAAACAATAGATTTTACTTTTATCATGAAATTAGTAACTTGAGTCATGATACATATTCTCTTTGCTATGTGGGAATAGCTACTGAAAATAAGTTACTGGGGTTTTTTTGATATTCAATAATAGAAGTTAAATCTGGTGATCACACTGAATATCATCGTCAATATACATACCCACTTTCTAAAATATGGTATGATTTCTACATAGGATAGTGAAAAGTCTAAGCTATATTTAATAGCACACACATAGGTTCATAATTTTTACATACACTTTGAAAAAATATTAGAAATTCTGATTACATTATGTGTAAGTTTAACATTGTAGAACATTATGTGTTCATTACTTCATTTTAAATTTAAAGTTTTGGTGTTAATTATGTTCAACTGACATAGAGCCCTTAGTTATGAAAAGGAGTATTATATAATTTTGTAAAATAGTCATGAAGGTATTACTAATATTAGCCCAAAGCAATCTTAATATTGGGAAAATTAACAATCACCAGTTGAGTAAAATGTATATTGGGCATTCCTAGAAAATTATCTGTGCATTTCTTTTCTACTGTATAGCAGAAAAACACCTTGCCTGGTAGTTACAAGGAAGAGTGCAGGAATAAGGGAAGACCCCTTCCCTCAGGAAACTTGCAACCTAGGAGTTCCCATTATTGCTCAGCAGATCAGGAACCCTACACAGTGTCTGCGAGGATGCAGGTTTGATCTCTGGCCTTGCTCGGTGGGTTAAGGATCTGGCACTTCCACAAGCCACAAGCTGCAGTGTGGTTGCAGATGCTGCTTGGATCTGGTGTTGCTGTGGCTTTTGCTGGCCTGGAAACTTCCATATGCCCCAGGTGCAATCTTAAAATTTAAAGAGTGAATTAAAAAAATTCCAATTAAACGTGGATTGAGTAAAGAGTTTTTCAGTTTATTTGATAAATAAAACTATAGATGCAGTTTTGAATAGTGATCCGTATGTAACAGGTGTGGCCCTAAAAAGGAAACAAAACAAAACAAAACAAAACAAAAAAACATAAAAGAAATCCTTGCAGTCTAACAGGGAAAACAAGCATAAAAAATGGGCTAAAAAGTGTAATGATAGGAAAAAGAACAAGACACTATGTGAATACCTAATGGAAGTAACAAACTTAGTTTGGAGGCAGGGAAGACTACAAGAAAAAAATAATATGCAGAGACATCTTTTTTAAATGGGCATATGCATATGAAAGAAATTTAAATTTGAATTTGAATGAACTATTTTTCTTAGGAAGTTTGAAGTATTAATTTCTGCCCCCCCACCAAGGGGAACTTTTTCTGTTAAAACACTATGTGAAGATGCTGACTTTCAATTTTAGAATAACTCTGTTCATGATGACATTTCTCATTTACACATTACCCATGGTGTGAACTATATGTGCACTTGTTTTCTGCAACATTAATGACCTCTTAGCCCAAGCTTTCCCTAATGGTTAATGAGTGTCTGGAGAAGTAGGAGCTTTTAAGCAGAGTTAAGAACCCTTGATCTTAAAGATCACTACCTTACAGGAAATGTCTGACCAAGAGGTTGTTTTGCTGTTATTGTGCTGAGAATTTAAATGAATGATAAATAAATAAACAGTTGAGCAGATTATTTTCCAATTCAAATAGATATTCAGCATTAAGTTAACTGCAGTTAATGGCATTTCAGTTCCATATTTTACTTCTATAATATCTACATTTATAATGACATAACATCCCCTTTAATATCTTCCAATTTTAAAAGTGAAGTATTATAGCAAAACAGTTTTTAGGTCGTTTCCACATACCCATCTGGTATCAAAATAAGACATCAAATCCAATTATTGAATCATCTTTAGTCTTAGATAATCTTATGACAAGTATACACAGGGAAAAAAAAGAAGTATTGAAATACTTTGATAGCGGAGATAAAAATAGCTTTTTTATACCAATTTAAATATTTATTTTACTTAATACAATATGTTTCTGCATTTTATATTTTAGGTTCTGACAAGTAAGAAATACCTGGGATTGAAATATTCCAGAAGTTTTCAAGGAAATTAAACCCATAATTTAGTTTATTTCTTCTCTGATTGAATAATATTTAAAGTATATATTATTTTATATATAAATTAAATTGATGAGTATTTAAAAATAACATCAGTACATGCACCTAGGTCACTTTATTATTTCTCAAAGTGCTATTATATTAAATTTATTGATCATGAAACTCTCTAGAGAGATCTAAAATTATAAAATTTAAAGGAGTAAGTCTAGTGGTCAATACACTCTTTTATTTTTTTATTTTTATAGGATAACACCTTTGGAATATGGAAGTTCCCAGTATAGGAGTCAAATCCAAGCTGCAGCTGCTGGACTACACCACAGCTCAAAGCAACACCTAATCCTTAACTCACTGTGTGAGGTCAGGGATCAAATCCACATCCTCATGGATACTAGTCAGGTCTTTACCACTGAGCCACAACAGAAACTCTCCAATATGCCCTTTATAGCTAATGAAACAAAATTCAAATAAATCTGTTATGTAATGAATAGAATTGACTCACCTATTAAGTATAGTGAGGTGATTGAATGTAGATATAGCTTTAATTCAGTAGGTCAAACTCAGAAGAAAATTTACCCTTCCATCTGCCCACAATTATTTTGCTTAGTTCATTTCTACTCTATATTCGGAACTCAGCTCAAAGTTACATACCACTGAAGACTATCCATCACCAAATTTTATCTTTACAGGACTAGATCTAGTACCCTTGTTATGTGTTCTCATAGCAGCCTCCATTGTTTTTTAAATTATGTTTGTTAGTAATAATAATGTACTTATTGTGAGGGTTTATACTTATTTTCTTGCTTGAGATATCATAGGCATGCAATCTGCACTTATTGAGTTAATGAACATTTAAATGAAATCAAGCATCTATCACTATGCTTAACACATAAGTGATCATGAACATAAATACTCTGTTACTTTCTCTTGGACTTTAGTGTTTCTTTGCATCTTCTCTGATGAAACTCTGTCCTTCTTCATAAAACGTCCCTGATTGTCCACAAAAAAAAAAAAAAAAGTCTTCTCCGTGTTTGAACCTGGAAAAATATTGACAGAACAATGTAAATCAACTATAATAAATTGAAAACCAATTGCTAAGGTTTAGTTGGAATTTACTGAAAATAAAGATATATCCCCATCCCCTAACCCCCAGCCAAAAAAAAAAGGAAAACAAAGAAAGAAACCTGGAAAGATATTTCTCTTTCTATTGGCATTGGTGATAGTCATATATAGTCTAGCTATTTGTGCACGTGTGTTGTATTCTCTGCCGAATCATTTAATTCGAAGAGCGTGAACTGTGTCCTCTGTCAGTTTTGCATGATGGCAAATACATGGCTATCAACAAATATATTTGAATTAGTAAATGTATTAAATGAATTAATAAATACAGCAAATAAATACATTATTTGAAGGTTTAAATTTTTCACTATTAATATTTCTTTGTAAATATGAAAGAGATTTGGGCAGTTGGCACTCTACAAAGTCATAATCAAATTTGTACAAATTAAACAATATAAAGAAGTGCTTGCTTTAAAAAAAATTATCCTCTAAAAGAATAAATAAATTTTTGTTACATAATGGTATCCTCATATCCACATGTAAATAAAATGGAGTTAGATGAGCTCAATTCTCATATTATTCCTAGTATTTCATGCAAAGATAGGTATTGGGCAACTTCATAAGTTCTCTTTTCCAAGAGATTGAATCTCAATAAAATCAGTAGATATGTAAGATCTAAAAATGAAGGTTTGGGTAGATAATAGATGCAAAACAAGTGGTTACTAAACCTAATAAGATACAAGAAAATGATTCTCTATGTTTTGACAGTGGTCCTTTATAAAAATATATTTTGTAGAAGATTTTTAATATCTAAAAATATGTATCATTATTAATAGGTAAAATTATTGATTTAATAAATGAGAGAAAACTATTTTCAAAATAATTTATATCTTTTCACTTAATAGTTTTACCTTCACTTATGAAACTTGGGAATTTAATTATAACTTAAAGTATAATTTTATCTGCGTACTGTGGTCAGGAAGGTAGTTACTGATAGAAACTATTGAAAGATAAATTTTTTCTACTTTTGTAGGCATTTTCAAATTAAAATCTATTAAACTGGGTAACTTTGGATTTAATCTTATGACACGGTAGTATTTATAAAACTGTTCAGTATTCCTTCAGTTACAGTGTATCAGATGACCTAATGTGCATAATAGCAGACTCTCAGGTTCAAATAATATCCACAGGTATCACTCCATTTCTGCATCTGTTTGTGTGTGTGTGTGTGTGTGTGTGTGTTTGCATTTTACAAATCAAATGTTGAGCCTTTCATGTTTTCCGTATAAACCATAATATTGGAACTACAACAGAATCTTTAATGTAGGTACTTTGTCAGATTTGCAGCTTTAGGATAGAAAATTACAGTTAAACAAACAATCCTATTTTGACACAATTTCTCTGTCATATTTATTCATATTCAGTGATTCTGCCTTTCTTTTATGTTTGGTTTGGTTTGGTTTGATTTCCTTAAGGCCAACCCTGTTATTCTGAGGGTTATGCTCATCGTTTATGCTTCTATCCCTGGTTTCTCTGCTTTCTGAGTCATTAATTACTGATTGGTATTTAATCTTATTCCTGGAGGCACATGGTTGCTATTTTCAGGAGAATGATGAGAAATAATAGAGCTGTAATGGGCATGATACCTAATTCCATAATCCTTTCATCAGCCAGGCATCCCATTTCATACAGAATTTAACCCTGCAGAGAGCCCTGAGGGACCAGCTCATACTGTCACTATGGTTTTGATTTTTTTAAAGTTTCATATTATTTTATCTTCTGAAGAAAAGTTCTATTTTCTATAATAAACTATGGTGATAGGTAAGGTGGAACATAAAACTCAGCATTGGAGTTCCTGTCGCGGCTCAGTGGAAATGAATCTGACTAGCATCCATGAGGACACAAGTTCAATCCCTGGCCTCACAAAGTGGGTTAAGGATCATATTTAGTGTTGTTTGGAAGCTTTAGACAGTATTAAATGCTGAAGTACAGATACTAAGAGAATAGAATAGGGCCTTTGAAAAACCTTTCATCTCTTTAAAATAGTTTGAAATATTTATTCAATGCATTTTAATCCTTAAAACTAAAAACCACATCACCATAATAAATTTACAAAATGGGTATCAATTTCCTTCATTTGTTTAACAGTTTGCCATAAAAATTCATCATTGAGACAAAATGTTAAGAAAACCATTTGGATTTAAATCATTATTTTTTCTTCAAAATTATACTTAAGTTCATTTTTTCTTAGCCAAGAAGTATTCTTTTGACATTTTTCACTAGAAATTTTGCAAATTACCTTTTAATTATGGATTAGAATTTACTTTTGAATGTAAATATTATAAAAGAAGACCATATATGAGAAGATAATACATATATGAAAATAAGGATGTTTCCATTGTGGCTCAGTGGTTAACAAACCTGACTGGCATCCATGAGGATATGGGTTCCATCCCTGGCCTTGCTCAGTGAGTTAAGTATCCAGTGTTGCCATGAGCTGTGGTGTAGGTCACAGATGCAGCTTGGATCCCACTTTGTTGTTGCTGTGGAGTAGGCCAGCAGCTGTGGCTCGGATTCAACTCCTAGCCTGGGAACCTCCATATTCCACGGATGTAGCCCTAAAAAGACAAAAAAAAAAAAAAAAAGAAAAAGAAAAGAAAAAAAGAAAGAAAAAAAAGGCAGAGAAAATAAGAAAGCAGATCAAGGAGTTCCCTGGTGGTTCAGTGGATTAAGGACCCAGCATCATTACTGCTGTAGTTGGGTTTGATCCTGAAAAGAAAAAAAAAAAAAGCAGGTCAAGGTGAAATCATAAAAACATTTTAAAATATTTATAATCAGAAACATTTTCGTTTTGAGTTGTAGAGTTAATTTTAGAAGGAAGTTTTTGTTTTTAATTGAATGAAATATGGGCATTTCACTATTTTTTCTCCTCAACATAAGCATTTGTTAACTCATGCTCACATCAAAGCACTTTTAAAGAGGGTAAAAACATGTAAAATTTGAACCTTTAGTGATTTGAGTACAAACATTAGGGCAATATTCTTTCTTGTAACAAGCGTTGTAATGACATAGCCATTTTCCCCTGACATAATCAACTGGAAGTTCAGAGAGTTGTTTACCTCAATTTCCTAGGGTTACAAAGTGGCAGATCTTCAGATATGTATTACAATACTGATAAAGGCTTCAATGGCATGGCGTAATCTTCTCAGAGCAATTCCCCTTGGTGAGTCATTACAGCAGATAATGGAAGCATTATTGGGCTAAATGAAATTAGATTCCCAATTTCCTTCATATGAGAATATTTCCTAATGTTGTCAGCATTTATTGACCAATAAACTGGGGGGGTTGACATTGTACAAAAGAGAGATACATAGAGCTTTCTCATTTCCTTTAGCTTTGCCTCTAGAATGTTTGTTCTTCAAATTAAACATTTGTGCAAACTGTAAATTCAGATGTTGGGCAAGCCCAATGCTAAAAGGGTTGGTGAGGATTTTTTCCCTGAGGCATTTGTAAACCATTTTCAAAAAAAAAAAAATTAAAATCTTTCTGTACAAAAAGGAAGAGAGTGCACACCACCACAGCCATCTTCAAGGCGATGCTATTCCAAGGAGACATCTGGAGCAGAAAATTTTAAGAGGGGAAAAATGTGGTTGAGGAGGAAAACAGTAGGCAAACAGTCTGTTACTCATAATCCAGGGTATTATGCTTTGCAACCAGCTGGAGTTCATAAAAATTATGTCCCTTTGGGAGTTCCCAATGTGGCTCAGTGGAAACTAATCCAACTAGTAACCATGAGGTTGCAGATTCAATCCCTGGCCTCTCTCAGTGGGTTAAGGATCTGGCGTTGCCAGGAGCTGTTGTGAGCTGTCGTGTAGGTCACAGGCGAGGCTCAGGGCCTGCATTGCTGTGGCTGTGGCATAGGCTGGCGGCTGTAGCTTTATTTTGACCTCTAGCCTGGGAACCTCCATATGCCACGAGTGCGACACTAAAAAGCAAAAAAATTAAAAAAAATTAAAACACTTATCTCTCTTTGAAGAAATTACTGATATTCTTGGTAACATTCATTGTTATGATTGTTCAGTGTTAGGGTGGTATTAGCAAAATGCAAAGCTTTCTGTTTTTAAGCATTGAATTTGCTGATATCACACAGATCATCTAATTTAATTTAAATACATTTTATGGGATAATATTTTAAAGATTAAAGTTGTAGATATTTTAAAATCATATACATGTAAGATTTAAAATGTATATACTTTTAAATCATTTGTATATACACACACACATATATATGTGCTAATTATATTAGGCAAACTCATGTTTTTTTCCTTCCAAAGAGCAATTGTCTTAAGAAAAATCTATAGCTATGTTTCCCTCTTTCTGTTTGTCACACAGACACAAACAGCAACACACAAAAATGATACTATCACCTAAAAAATGATACCATAGCCTACATTCTGTTTCTTCTACAAGATACCATGTTTGAGCCAAATATATATTTTTAATGTTGCAAAATGCCTCTACTGAAGAAGGGTTAAAAGCAAAATTAAAATTAAAGCTGTTTTAAAAGGGACTACATCAAGAGCCTGACAGATTTATTTCAGCCATTTATGAATTGTAAACTATTCCCATTGGTGGTAGCATACATATGTAAAAAGTAACGTTCAAAAGTTTAACTGTCGTCTCCCAAGAGTTTAGGAATTTTTAACTGCTAAAATGATATTAGCCTAAAAAATATAATAAATTAATTTGCTAAAATATTCTCTAAAAAGTAAAACCTTGTCTTCTGCATGAATTCCTCCCCCAAAAGATTTTTATAGTATGCTATTGCATATCCAGCCATTGCAAAGGCTATCTTATTATCTTATTTTTCTTCTTTGCCTGAGAGTCAGACTGATGTGGTGGAAAGTACTTTATTTGGATTCTGTTTCAGGTTCTGTCACTAATTATCTAAATCACTGGGGTAATTTCCTAACTTATTTGCATAACAATGTATTCTTCTGGAAAATTGTGCTATTTATAACAACATATAAATTTATATCTATATATCTACCATTTCATATTTTCCCACCTCAATCCTGTGACATATCAGGAAATCCTCTTATCACTAAGGATCAGCTAATCCAGTAAAATATCATGACTTGTTAACAGTTTATAGTGAATTGGGGCAAGTTATCTATCTTCTATGTCTCAATTCTCATCTGAAAAGACGGGAATAATTGTATTTACTCAACCATGTTGTGAGGATGAGTTGAGTTAATATTTATAAAATTTTTATAACAGCCCTTGGCACAAATAAGTACCAAATAAATATCACAATTATTATTATTGCTACTGAATGCAAGTCCACATGCCTCACACAGTGAGGCCAAACAATACTAAAATGTTCGAGTTGAGAGCAGGAAAAGGAATATTGCAGGGCTGTACAAGGAGAGGGGTGGCTCATTCCTTAAAAACCTGAATTCCTCAAAGGATTTCAACAAAGGCCTTTTATGGGAAAGGTGAAGGAGGGGTGTGGTCAGTTGTTGCAAACTTCCTGCTGTTGGATCCTTTGTTCTTATTGTTGTCCATGTAGGTCACAGTAAGGTCACAATGTTCCTGTAAACCTCCTTCAAAGCAAATGTTATTCTCTGTTCTGCAATGGAGAATGTTGCAGAACAGAGAATAAATGTTGCTCTCTTTTCATCCCAGGGAGCCAGCATAAACTGGCCTTTAAAGGAGAAGGAGGAACCATGAGGGTCAACCTTTGAGATCCCTCCTTAGGCAACGTACTGGTTAACTACTTCCCAGAAGTCACCATATTGATGCCCAACTTAGTGTGGACACTGGATGGGCATAGCACATGACAGGCCAGAACCCCTGGGTTCAGACTATTCTCCTGCCTCAACCTCCGGAGTAGCTGGGACTACAGGGCAGGCCACCCCTCAGGCTCCAGCAGCAGAGAGGGAGGCTATGCAAATGGAAGCTGCCAATTTCCAGCCTTCCTCTCTCCACCCATTTACCTGCCACCTGAGGCCAGAGGGCCTGGAGGTTATGATCCACTCGATCCTCTGAATTCTGTCCCAAGAACCACTGCGGGCTGAGTGGGATCTCTAAGCATCCCATGCTAAAAGTCACATGCTGACAGCTGTGCACTAGGAGCCATGCCCACCCTTATTAAATTATCATTGTTGTTATAAATGGCATTATTACTAGTATTATCATGATACAGTCAAATTTCCTGGGACTTGATCTCATATAACTGTATGATAGCAATGTGATGAAAACAAACTATAATAAAGGATATAGAAGTATTTTGATAACCACAATACCCTCTGTATTATAGTATTCTTAATCAATTCAGACTACATTTTGCAGTATTATGTGTCTCAAAAAACTCAGTTAAAAAGAAAATGTCACCTGACTTTTAAAATGTCAGAAAGACAATGGCAACAACAAAAAATGACTTTTAAAAACTATATTGTGCTTTTGGAAATTATTTACAAAACAATTTATAAAATAGTCATAGGTTCTTCATGGCATTCCTGTGAGAGAAGACCTTAACTACAACTTTTGAAACAATGATAAAAAATATTGTGCGGTTATTTTCACAGTTTATAGATGTTGGTCTTGTTTACTTAAACTATTAAGTTCTCCTATGAAGTGTAGAGCATATAGATGTGTCTTTTCATAGTTTGTAAATTACAGAATTAAAATGCATATATGCTAATTAATTTGGCCAAGTTCATGGAGGATGTGTGAGAGAGTTCAAGCTGAAACCCAGATTTATTCAGTCCAAGTTGCCTGTGCTTTACCCCACTGCACTAGGGCAGATGGTGGGTAGGCCTCTAAGGACAAGCTGTCTGGGAAATCTTGCCGGCTCCAATCATGTGAAGCATGTGCCAGGTTGTAGAGCATTTATTCCAGGTAATTTAAGGAACTGAAATAGAGGCTCTGATTTAATTTTTCAAACATAAACTATGTTTTGGTAGAAAAACTTAACTACTTTTGAGTATCCTGTTGATTAATATCTGCTTAGTGTGTGTTGTATTTGTGATCAATAAAGTTTGGCCCTGAGGGTTCAAAAACTTGACTTCATGACTTGGTTGCATGTACATTAATTGATGTAGGAAGGAAGAATAAAAACTATTGCTAATTGTAAAACTAAAGTTCATCTAGGTATCTAGGTTGAGAACTTTAAGGCTAATATCATCAATTAAGATTCAGAAATTATTAAAATAATAGATCTCAGAAAAAGACTGTAGAAATTCACTCATTCACTCACTCAGTCATTATACTACAACTATTGTATACACATTGAATTCTGGAATTATATTGGGTGGTGGGAATCTAGAGACAAATTGTAAGAAGTGTATATTGATGAGTATATTGCTTGTCAAAGTATATTGCTTTTTTTTTTTTGTCTTTTGTTGTTGCTATTTCTTGGGCCGCTCCCGCGGCATATGGAGGATCCCAGGCTAGGGGTTGAATCGGAGCTGTGGCCACCGGCCTACACCAGAGCCACAGCAACGTGGGATCCGAGCCACATCTGCAACCTACACCACAGCTCACGGCAACGCCGGATCGTTAACCCACTGAGCAAGGGCAGGGACCGAACCCACAACCTCATGGTTCCTAGTTGGATTCGTTAACCACTGCGCCACGACAGGAACTCCTATATTGCTTTGTTATTAATATTTAAGTAAGGGTTAAGCCTTTTGTAATCATCACCAAGGGAAATATACGAAGTATGTGATACTTTGCCAATTTCAGAGAAGAGTAACAGTAGCAGAAGTGATTGAAAACAAAATATATAGAAAGATAATTTTCTCTGTGTAGTTTTAATCCTCTTATTTAAATAAGTAAATAAATAAGGGAATAATACCAGATGAATTATCAGCTAAGATGTTATAAATACCTAACTTATTACTTCATACACAGAAGTATATCTTCAAATACAGAGATAAAGCAGGGAATCTTAACAGAGATACAGAAAACCCATAAATCAGTTGCTTCCAAGATTTTAAAAACCAAAGGAAAAAAAATCTAATATCAGTGCAGGCCATGGTTTCATGAAACTCAGTATCCCAGAGGTTTAATATTTCTATTAATAAGGAGCAAAAGCTAAAGAACTACAGGAAGAAATAATTTAGAATGCATAGATATGTTCCAGGCCATCTGAGAAATACAGTTACACTTTAAAAATATCATAAAATACTATTAATTCTTTGTAGGGGAAATATTATAGCTCATAAAGTTTAGAAGAGGTTCAAGTACTACTGATTGAAATGTGTTTGGTGCTGTATTACCCTTTTTTGAATTTTAAGAAGTACAGACATGCTTGAGCTAACCAATTTATGAAAATTTATTTCCCTGTTAAGGTAATTCTTCAAAGCTATTCTCCGTATTATGGTTGGCTAGCTTTGGCTTTGGTCCTGACACCTGGTCCTGACATTAATGGTCGCAGTGGTGCAGTCATAGGACCATCTAACTCAAGAAATACCTGAGACCATTTTTTTTAAGAAGTCTAGGCCCGTTTGCCAGCCCTCAGATGCTGATTAGAGGATAGAAATATAAATAGCTGGCAAAAGACATTGCTTGTTCCCTAGAACGTAATAAAGCACAGGCATGTGTTTGGCAGGCTAGTAACAGAAGGATAGAGAAGAAGGGATAGTTTCTATTCAAAGTAAATAAGAGTTTACCATGTAAACAAAAGAGCATCAAGAAAGATACAGAGCAATGGTGGTACTAGTGAACCACCTGGGGAATCATTTTTAATGTATATATATACCCTCCCCAATTTCTGTCCTAGTTGTTCTGAAATGAGACCTCGGTGCTGGTATATTTCAGAGAACAGAATTGTAGTTGCCAAGAAGGAGCAGGGAGGGAGTTGGATGGACTGGGAGTTATGGCTTAGTAGATGCAAACTGTTAAATTTAGAATGGATTAGCAGTGAGGTCTACTGTAGAGCACAGGGAACCATATCCAGCCTCTTGGGATAGACCATGATGGAAGATAGTGTAAGAAAAAGAATGTATATCTATGTGTGTGTGTGTGTGTGTGTGTGTGTAAACTTTGCTGTACAACAGAAATTAGCACTACATTATAAATCTACTATACTTTAATATTTAAAAAAAGAATTTAGAGGCCACAGAATAACCTATTTTCTGCAATTTTAACGCCTTTGGCTAGTCGATCAAAAAAAAATAAATAAATTCCTTTCAATATGAAAAGAACTTTTTATTTCTACTGGTAAGGAAATAAAAATGTTTTGAAAGGAATAGAAATACCAAAAAACATTGTGATTGGAAATATTTGGTTAATTTACATTGACAAGTTGAAGTTAGAAAAATACACAATTTGGGCATATTCTAGTACCCTGCCGTAAACTCTCAAGCACTTTGCTGCTTTTACTTCTATGAAGAAGATGGGATTTTGTTATGAGCCATAAGAATTTTTGAGGGGAAAATATCTGAAGAAGAATATATATATTCATATATATATATATATATATATATATATATATATACATATATATATATATGTGTATGACTGGGTCATTTTGTTATACAATAGAAATTGACAGAATACTGTAAATCAACTATAATGGAAAAAATCATAAAATTAAAAAAAATAAAATAAAATTTTGTTTTGAGTTCAATTACATATAACCTCTATATGAAATTCCAAAATTATATATAAATGTCACAAAAAAGGACATGCTCTATCACAGGATTTCATTATGATTATCTGTTTACTTTATTAATTACTTCTCTTTTGTATTTAATCCATGACAAGTAACATGTCTCTCAGTGACAGGCAGAGCCAGAAGAAGTCAAAATTCTTCAGTCACCATCTCAAATAAATTGAAAATACCAAGTATCTAAGGAAGGTACAGCTTGCAAAGACAATGACCTAGAGATGGAAAGAGTGTTGAGAAACAGCTTAGACCACGTCTTAGCATGTCTGTCCACTTTTCTATGTGCCAGCAATACCGTTCATCACCACCACATTCCATGGACATGCATGTCTCTCTGCTTTGATACTTTTTCCCTCCCTGTATCACTCATTCTTCATTCAGAGATCAAATATTAAAACCATATGACCCCTTCTCCGTGTATTGCACTCCCCACTTTCATGGCCAAGATAATTGACTAACTCCTTTGTGCTTCCATGAACTTTCACAGTTTTATCACACTTTGTTTATTTAAGAGTGATGGCATATATGTTAAGTGTCTGAACCTTCTTGTTTTTGTTATATTTTTGTAAGTTATTTGAGAACATGAATGCATCCTTTCCTTTGACATAATTGTATGTTTTTCTTTGTTGTTGGGTGTATGTGAGAATTTACTTCATCACCCAGAGAGACATATAAATGGCATAAAGCTCCAGTGGCCAAATATACCGTCTCTTTAGTACAATTATTAGGAAGAGACATGAAAATAGTATGGGTCAACTTACTTTTTCCCTTTGTCCCAAATGACCAGAAGTTCCCTCTTTAAACATTTGCCTAGATGTTTCACTTCACCACTTGCCCAAAATTAGGTTGCAAATATCAGAGATCATAGATTATTTAGTTTATAGTTTTATTTCTCAGCTATTTTTCCTATGAAACCCTCAGTTGCATTCTTCCTTTCTCTTTTCAGAGACAGAAAGGAAGAGGGAGAGAGGGTGAGAGAGAGGAAGGCAGAGAGAGAGTAAGTTAAGGGGAATAGTAGGTGAGAGATAGTAAGATGGACAGAGAAGTAAAAGGTGATAGTTCTTGACACATAAGAAAGGAATGACTTCAAGTAGGTAGAGGGTAGGAGTAGATGATAGAGGTGAGGTAGAGGTGAGGCCTTTAAAACATACCTATACGTTTTTTTTTTTTGATATTCCAGTGACAGATCCTCATTCTCTTTTTGAGTGGCTTGTACTTAATGACTCACTTATAGCAAACAAGATAGAGCTGAAAAGACAATGTGTTTGTTTGAAAACTGGCAGCAGAAGGTGCTTAGACTTCCTCCTAACTTGCTCTTTCTGGGGGGAACTAGTTGCCAGAATATTGGGGCATATAAGCAGCCTATGAAGGGCCTCATGTAATCAGTTCTTGCCTCCAGCCATGTAAGTAAATGCTCTTGGAGGTGACTTATCCAGGGTGACATCCTGAATACAACCTCATGAAAGATCTTGGCCAACATGACCCTGTAATCTTGAACCCAGAAACTGTTAGACAAACATCTGTGGTTTTAAGCTATTATGTTTGGTTTCTTTGATATGGAACAATAGCTAATACAGTAGGAGAGAGATAAATTGATGGATAATAGGTAAGTATGGTAGAAATAAAGATACAGCTTTGCAAATAGAAACATACATTATTATAGAAGTATGCTTATAAATTTATAAATATGTCATGATAGAACTGTAGCTATCTTTTTATACAAATTAGTTGTACTATAGGTGTAATTTTTTGCTAATAACCAATTTCATACACATCTGCAAGATTTTTCCTATTTTCACCTATTTTGTACTTCCTAACCCTGTCTGGATTTTCACAATAATTAAACCAAATTAAAAGAAACAGAATGAATAAAAAAATTGGTACAACGTAATTTCCTTATTCCATATTTGGTTCAATTTTTTTAATTTCAAAAATAAATTTTTTAAACTTTTGGATGACTGGAAATATCACAGTATTTTTAACAGCTTGTACATTTAGTTATACCTCCATTTTCAACCACGTGAGCCACTCTGCCTAATATTAGCATTTCTGTAACTGAATCATTCAATCCCTCTATTTTATCATTCCCACTACATTCAGACGCTACAGCGTTTGTTAATGCCATTGATTTAAACATGAAATATGTGCATTAAAATTTTATATACTTGAAAGCTGTATGTCTTGACTACTCTCTTTTTGAGTGCAATGAATGCAGACTTTATTCTTGGCTAGACTCTAAGGCCGTGAAGCTAGTATATGTTTAGTCTTTGAATAATGGGTTAGCTTTCCAGTGCTCTGTCACTATAGCAGAGTTCAATATGTTAAAGTATGTTAATTAAACAGAGAGACTTTGGTTGGTTGTTCAACTCTTTTAGAGAAATCCATTGCAGACAAGAAGAATATTCAAAATGAATCTTCTAATTTAATTTGAAAGTTAAAATCCATTTCATTCTGGAACATCTGCATTTCACTAACTGAGCTTTTGATGAATGAAAATCTATCTAGGTATTCCTAAAATAATTGCTGTGAAAGTGAACTATAACTACCCTGTAATTTATGATGAATTATTTTTTATCCCCTGAGGAACTCTGTGTTGAATGAAATGAGTAACCATATAATCATATTGTTTATCATAACCAATGCTTGCTCCATGTAGTTTCATACTGCCATGTAATTACAGTGTTAAAGTATAAAGTAGGATAAATGCAAATTCATTCATATTCATACCTGCTTTTCTTCAATTGTCCAGTTCAATTTTATTAACTTCAAGGAGAATTTTTTGCTACAAATGCTCATTACTGCACAATAGGTCCCCCCCTTTTTTTTTCTTTTTCTTTTTTGTTACTATGAGTTTAAACTGCCTTTAAATTCCAAGAGTTAAGGGAGGAAAGGATAGACAGAGGGATGACAGAATGGGATAAAGAGAAAGAAAAGGCATGTGTGTATAAGAGAAAAGGGAGGGACATCTTGAGTTTTTGTGAATGCAACTGAATAGAAATTATTATTCCCTCATGTTTGTATGGATTTCCCTGAGGTAAAGAAAGGCATTATTATTTCCATTTTAGAGTATAAATCCTTAGGAGGTGAGAATCTAATTTACTTTCTAATCCATATGTAGTTCTTCTCTGAGCTTTTTGACTTCTAAATCTCATAAAACAGCAATCTTTCTTTTGACTAAGGGGATATGTAATGGTAGCCAAAATAATGATCTCTAAGTCATTTTTCCTTCTGCCCATTTAATGCATTAGTTGTTAATATCCCTTTACACTTAAAGAATATTATTTTGGTTTGAGTAACTTTACTTTTCCCTTTTATAATCTTTCATTGCTCTTTTAAAGGTTTCCTGATTCACAGGACAAATTGTCATGCTTAAGAGTCCTTGCTCACTTATGAATGTATAGCATCTGCTAAGATTATGGTTTACTTCATTTACCAGAAAGCTTTGCTCTTAAATTAGAAATATAAGATTTTGATTAAACTTGTACTTCTACTTGTACTAAAATAAATGTCTAGAGGTGGGATCAAGATGGTGAAGGAGAAAGAAATGAAGCTATGAAGCTTACCTTCTCCCACAAACACATAAAAAAAAAAAAAACACTACATGTAGAATGATTTGCACAGAACATCTACTGAATGCTGGCAGCTGGCAGTCAACCTTAAACTTCCAAAAATGGCAAGAAACCCTCCACATAACTGGATTAAAAAAAAAGAGAGAGAGGGAGAGAAAGGAATCAGGATGAGACCAACAATCCTGTGAGGGAGCTGTGAAAGAGGAAAGGAACCCATGCCCTGGGAAGCTACCTAACTGACAGGGAGGTCAGCTGAGATGGAGGGACCAGAAAGCTTCAGAGAACAGAAGAGCAGCTGGACTGAGGAGGGTATAGCAGCGAGAGCTGCACAGACCATCGGCACCACCTCCCAGCACACCAAAGCCACAGACACTCGGAAGGGAGCTGGGTGCTGAGACTCAGGCTCCAGAAAATAAGAAAAACATATACAATATGAAGCAGCTCAGTTTCATTCCCAGTTAAAAAAATATGAGAATTCACGAAAGAGCAAACAATGAAACAGACCTCTGCAGTCTAACAGACACAGAGTTCAAAAAGGCTATAGTGAACATACCAAAGGAAATAAGGGTGAATGTGAAAGAATTAAGAGTGGAAATGAACATTAATGCAGATTACCAGAACTAGAGAATATAAGGAGGAGCCAAGAAAAATTAGAAAATTCATTTATGGAGTTGCAAACTGAGTTTAAGGACCTGAAGAAAACAATGAATGATGCAGGGGAAGAAATTAGAGACTTGGAAGATAGAATGATGTAAATAACCCAATCAGGACAGCAGACAGAATACCAAATGAAAAAAACATGAAAGCAATATGAGATCTATGGGATAATATAAAGTGGGCCAATCTACACATAATATAGATTCCAGAAGGAGGGAAAAAAAAGAAAGAAAGAAAAGGGGATTAAAGTATATTTGAAGAAATTATGGCTGAAAACATTCCAAATCTACAAGAAGCAGATATCAAGATACAGGAAGCATGGAAGACCCCAATCAAGTTGAACCTAAACAGGCCCACACCAAGACATATTATAATAAAAATGGCAAAAGATAAGGAGAAAATTCTAAAGGCAACAAGAGAAAAATAAATAATTAAGTATAAGGGAACCCCCATAAGGCTATCAGCTGATTTCTCTATAAAAACACTACAGGCCAGAAGAGAGTGGCAAGATATATTCAAAGTTCTAAAAGGAAAACATTTGCAGCCTAGAATAATCTACCCAGCAAAATATCATTTGAAATAGGAGAAATAGAGTATTTCTCCAACAAACAAAATAATGAAAGGGATCTTCTGAATAAAAAAATTAAAAAGAAATAGTGTGGACAATCACAATTGGAAAGTAATCATTTAAATAAGCCAGTATAGAGAACTAAAAGGAATACACACACACACATATATAGTAAAAGCAATGATAAACACAAGGAACAGCAAAAGGGTAAACATGAGGATTTTAAAAAAGAGCATCAAAATTATAAAATGTAGGGAACAAAAGTAAGAAAATCTAGACTCTTTTTTTAATAGTATGTTTCAGTCTATATGATTATCAGGCTCAATCAAGCAGATATAAGAAGGAGTTGACATACTTGAAAACAGGTCAACCACAAAAAAACAAACAATACATTCACAAAAACTAAAAAGAAGACAAAAATACAAAATAAAAAGAAATCATCCAACCAAAAAAAAAAGAAAGGAACAAAGGAGAAACATAGAATCAACTGGGAAAAAAATGGTTTAAAATGGAAATAAATACATAATTGTCAGTAATTACCTTAAATGCCAATGGATGAATGCCTCAATCAAAAGACATTGAGTGGCAGCCTGGATAAAAAACAAGAGCCTACAATATGATGGGTATAAGAGACTCACCTTAGGGCAAAGGACACATATATAAATTGAAAGTGAGGGAATAGAAAAAGTTACTTCATGCAAATGGAAAAGACAGGAAAGCAGGAGTTGCAATATCACATCAGACAAAATAGATTAAAACGAAGGCCGTAGAGAAAGACAAAGAAGGACACTATTTTATGATAAAAGGATCACTTCAAGAAAAGTATATTACACCAGTCAATATATATGCCCTTAATATAGGAGCACTCAGATACATACAACAAATATTAACAGACATAAAAGGAGAAATTGATGGGAATACAATAATAGTAGGAGACTTTAACACCCCACTCACATGGATGGACAGATTCTCTAGGCAGAAAATCAGTAAGGCAACAGAGATCCTAAATGACACAATAGAAAAGTTAGACTCCATTGATATCTTCAGGACATTACATCCAAAAAAATCATAATACACATTCTTTTCAAGTGCACATGGAACATTATCAAGGATTGACCACATATTGGGGCACAAGATTAACCTCAACAAATTTAAGAATATAGAAATTATATCAAGTATCTTCTCTGACCACAATGGCATGAAATTAGAAATCAACCATAGGAAAAGAAATGAGAAAAAACTAACTACATGGAGACTAAACAACATGCTACTAAAAAACCAATGGGTCAAAGAGGAAATCAAAATGCAAATTAAAAAATATCTCGAGACAAATGATAATGAAAACACAACCATTCAAAATCTATGGGATTCAAAATCTATGGGATGCCGCTTGCAGGGAAGTTCATAGCAATACAGGCCTTCCACAAAAAGGAAGAAAAAACTCAGATCGACAACTTAACCCACCACCAAAAAGAATTAGAAAAAGAAGAACCAAAAAAACTCCTAAAGTCAGCAGAAGGAAGGAAATCATAAAGATCAGAGAAGAAATCAATAAAATAGAGATTGAAAAAATCAGTAAAACCAAGAGCTGGTTCTTTGAAGAGATAAACAGAATTGACAAACCTCTGACCAGACTCACCAAGAAGAGGAGAGAAAAAACCAAATAAAGAAAATTAAAAAATGAAAAAGGAAAACTCTCAACAGATGCTGCAGAATATACGGAAAATCATAAGAGAATACAATGAACAATTATATGCCAGCAAATTTGACAATCTAGAAGAAATAGACAACTTTCTAGAGACATACAAGCCACCAAAACTGAATCAAGAAGAAATAGATCAATAGAACATACTGATCACTAGAAAGAAATTGAATATGTAATAAAAACACACCCTACAGACAAAAGTCCAGGACCAGAGGGCTTCGCAGTGAAATTCTACCAAACATACAAAGAAGAGCTTATACCCATCCTTCTTGAACTTCTCCCAAAAGTTGAAAAGGAAGGAACACTCCTAAAGACATTCTATGACACCACCATCACCCTAATACCAAAACAAAAGATACCACCAAAAAAGAAAATGATAGGCCAATATCTTTGATGAATATAGATGCAAAAAGTCTCAATAAATTTTAGCCAGCTGAACCCAACAACATATAAAAAAGATCATACACCACAAGGATCACAAGTGGAATTTATCCCAGGTTCGCAAGGATAATTCAACATACGCAAATCAATCAATGTCATACACCACATTAACAAGAAAAGTCAAAAACCTCATTATCATCTCAATTGATGCAGAAAAAGCATTTGACAAAATCCAACATCCATTCATGATAAAAACACTTACCAAAATAGGTACAGAGGGAATATACCTTAACATAATAAAAGCTATGACAAACCCACAGCCAGTATAATACTCAATAGAGGAAAGCTAAAAGCCTTCCTGCTAAAATCTGGAAGAAGACAAGGATGTCCGCTCTCACCACTTTTATTCAACATAGTATTTGAAGTCCTAGACACAGCACTCAGACAAATGCAAGAAATAAATGATACCTGCACTGGAAGAGAAGTAGTGAAATTGTCGCTCTGTGCAGATGACATTGTCACTCTGTGCAGATGACATTGATATATATTGATATATAGAAAACCCTAAGGATTCTATACAAAAACTACTTGAACTGATCAATGAATTCAGCAGATTAGCAGGATACAAGATTAGCATTCAGAAATTTGTTGCATTTCTGTATACTAACAATGAAATATTAGAGAAGGAATTTAAAAATTCAATACCTTTTAAAATCACCCCTCCCCAAAAAATAAATACCTAGGAATAAACCTGACCAAGGAGGTGACAGAAATATACTGAGAACTATAAAACATTAATCAAGGAAATTAAAGAGGATGCAAAGAGATCAAAGGATTTTCCATGCTCCTGGATTGGAAGAATTAATATTTTTAAAAGGCACATACTACCCAAAGCAATCTACAGATTCAATGCAATTCCTATCAAATTACCCATGGTGTTTTTCACAGATCTAGAACAAATAATCCAAAAATTTATATGGAACCATAAAAGACTAAGAATTGCTAAAGCAATCCTGAGTGGGGGGAATAAAGCCAGAGGCATAACTCTCCCAGACTTCAGACAATATTATAGAGCTGCAGTAATCAAGACAGTTGGTACTTGTACAAAAACAGACATACAGACCAATGGAATGAAATAGAGAACCCAGGAATAAACCCAGGCACCTATGGTCAATTAATCTTTGACAAAGGAGGCAAGAATATAAAATGGGAAATAGTCTCTTCAGCAAGTGGTGCTGGGAAAATTGGACAGCCACATATAAATCAATGAAACTAGAATATACCATCATACCATACATGAATATAAACTCAAAATGACTTAAAGACTTAAACATAAGACAAGACACCATAAAACTCCTAGAAAAGAATATAGGCAAAACAGTCTTTGACATCAACCATACACAAGTTTTCTTAGGTTAGTCTCACAAAGCAATAGGAATAAAAACAAAAATAAATCAACAGGACCTAGTCAAATTTACAAGCTTTTGCACAGCAAAGGAAGTCATAAAAAGAAAACAAAGCAAAAAGAGAACCTGCAAAATGGGAGAAAATAGTTTCAAACGATGCAACCAGCAAGGGCTTTATCTCCAAAATATACAAACAACTCATACAACTCAATATCCAAAAAAAAGAAAGAAAGAAAAAGAAAAATGGGCAGAACCCTGAATAGACATTTCTCTCAAGAAGACATAGGATGGGCAATAGGCTCATGAAAGAATGTTCAACATCACTAATTATTACAGAAATTCAAATCAAAACTGCAATGATGTACCACCTCACACCGGTCAAAATGGCATCAATAGTAGGTCTACAGTTGACAAATGCTAGAGAGGGTGTGGAGAATTGTTGGTGGGAATGTGATTTGCTGCAACCACTGTGGAAAACAGAATGGAAGTACCTCAGAAAATTAAATAAAGACCTACCTTATGATCCAGCAGTCCCACTCCTGGGCGCATATCCGGACAAAACTTTCATTTAGAAGGATACATGCACCCATACGTTCATTGCAACACTATTCACAATAGCCAAGACATTGAAACAACCTTAATGTCTATCTACAGATGAATGGATTAAGAAGATGTTGTACATATACACAATGGAATACTACTCAGCCATAAAAAGAACAAAATAATGCCATTTAAAGCAACATGGATGGAACTAGAGACTCTCATGCTAAATGAAGTAAGTCAGAAAGAGAAAGACAAATACCATATGACATCACTTATATCTGGAATCTAATATATGGCACAAATGAACCTTTCCTCAGAAAAGAAACTCATGGACACGGAGAACAGACTTGTGGCTGCCAAGGGGGAGGGGTGAGGGGATGGGATGGATTGAGAGTTTGGGGTTAGTAGATGCAAACTATAGCATTTGGAGTGGATGAGCGATGAGATCCTGCTGCATAGCACAGGGAACTATATCTAATCACTTGTGATGGAACATGGTAGAAGATTATGTGAGAAAAAGAATATAAATGTATGTATAACTCAGTCAGTTTGCTGTATAGCAGAAATTGACAGAACATCAATTTCTAATAATTGATTAGAAAGTATTCATAATCAAGTATAATAAAAAATAAAAATAAAATATATTAAAAATAAATAAAATAAGGGAGTCCCCATTGTGGCGCAGCAGAAATGAATCCGGCTAGGACCATGAGGTTGTGTGTTTGATCTCTGGCCTCGCTCAGTGGGTTAAGGATCTGGCATTGCCATGAGCTGTGGTGTAGGTCGCAGATGCGGCTCGGATCTGGCATTGCTGTGGCTGTGGCCTAGGCCAGCAGCTACAGCTCCGATTAGACCCTTACCCTGGGAACCTCTATGTGCCGCAGGAGCAGCCTTAAAAAGACAAAAAGACAAAAATAAATAAATAAATTAATTAATTAATTAAATAAATGGTCTAGATATCTACTGGGTTGGTTGAATGTGTGAATAGATATGTATCTAGAAGTTTAGATAAGGGCCATTTCAGAGAAAGCCTTTATTTTCTCATCATCTTCTAACTCCCTTTATCTTTACCAATTACATGGTAAAGAATGGTAATAATAATAATGATGATGCAAACTGATAGTGTTACCTAGGAGGTAACTGTTTTAAAATGTAGATTATTTTCTATACCTGGGGACAATTTTTCTTCAATAACCCAATGCTCCAACCTTTTCAGCTGGGATTTTACAAGAGAATTAAGTTTCATAGAACATTATTTGAGTAATTCTCTCAATTACTATGCTGTGTAGTTAATACCATTCTTGATGAATAAATGAGAAGTTAATACATTGCATGCAGTGCCTTAGGGTATGAGCTTAATTCTCCCTAGAACTATGTTTCAGAAGAGCTGCTCTACTCCCAAGATAATGAAAAAGTATCTGCCTTCCCCACCTCCCTTCTTATTTATCCAACCAAAGCAAATAATTAGAACACCTCATTAATGGGAGTTCCCATCATAGCTCAGCAGTAACAAATGCAGCTGGTATCCATGAGGATGCAGGTTCCATCTCTGGCCTCTCTCAGTGGATTAAAGATCCAGGGTGTCGTTATGAGCTGTGGTGTAAGTTGAAAACGTGGCTTGGATCTCAAGTTGCTGTGGCTGTGGTGTAGTCTGGCAGCTACAACTCTGATTTGACCCCTAGCCTGGGAACTTCCATATGCCACCACATTAAGAACTCTATCTTCAATTTTAAAATAAATATTTTTCACACTTCTGATATTGGAATGTGCCTTACAGTCAATATGAACATTCAGTAAAGTAGTATTCTCGTTTCTTCATTAATTTTTACTAAGATGATATACTGTCTTACAAAAATGTTTTAGTAGAATCAAGGAAATTGAGTACTTTGGCACCTCATCAATGCCCCCTTACAGACTTACCCCCCCCCCCATTCTTAAGGACTATCATAGAGTGTCCTTGAAAGAAATATGAATTTTTTTCTGTTGGGTAAATGTGTTATAACAGTTGTTCAAATTTAAATTGGGTGAGATAGTCATAATTGATATTTTTTCTTCTATTAAATTCTTTAAGTCTATGATTTCTCCTACTGCATTGGACTACAGAATAAAGTGACATCAAATTTAACCATATATATTTATTGGTTGTAAGAGTTAGTGGATTAATATTACCTGGTTTTATACCTAGTGTATCATGGGTCTCTGTGGTCTGGCCTTTGAATGATTTTAAGAACCAGTACTCTAAGGCCCTCTTTTGTGCTGGTTGATAATGTGCAGTAATAGGATCAGATAGACTAATTTGTGCCTAAGTGATAGCTAATATATCTTCCTCCCAGGTAGTATTTAACTTGATTAAAATGGACAGGTCAACATAAGGCATTTCAAGTGGGAATTTCAAGCACCATTGAAAGTTAATTGGGCAAGACAAAGCTTATAAGGAATAAGGTATACTTGGAGTTGCCAAAAGTCTAAATGGATGCTAGGAAAAATTATCTTTTCATCAAACTTGATATAAGCACTTTGGTTCTGATCAGTGCAGGCTGCCTAGAGAATTCTTTGCTTTACCTCGGAGTTTTACTGACATTGCTTATTAGCAAACTGGGGGAAAAATTCAGTTGGCTTTGTATATAGCATGACATCATAGGCTATATATTTTAAAGGTTTATATTTAATGGAAACAATGATTTAAAAATGTAAAATAATGTTCAATCTTTTTCTTTTTTATATTTTCCAACAAAGAAAAAGAAATAAGCAAACGTATTATCAAGATATAAAACACTTGGGTCAGCAAGTTTGATATTTATACAGACCCTGGCAGGTAACTACAGTAGTGAAGAAAAAGAGAGACCCTCTGCAAACATGAATGTGAATGACTCCTCAGAAAACGTTCTAATTCAGTTTTTAAAATAATGGCCATGCTATATCCATAGAGTACCAGTTTATACTGAATAAACAATAAACTACTGATATTTGCAGCAAAAAAAAAGAAAGAAAAGAAAAAGGAAAAGAAAATTTCAACCCCAAATTTTTATTATTTTGGGAATATGTTAAGTATATTAAATTTCATCCACCATAATTGTAGGGATTATTTTATATGCTGTGTGAGTAACTAATAAAATCCCTTTCTGGTCAGGCTATATTTCATTCACAAAAAAATTTTCATAGATTTTTTCTCAGTTGTCCTAATAATACATGATTATAATTGGTTATTATTTATGAAATAATACATTCTTCATGAGAGCAGAACTAGATTAAACTAGGTGCATGATTCCTTTTAACACCTGACTCAACTATTCTATCTCATGGAAAATAATTTATTCAGTGTGATTTTTTTCTTTTCATTATATGTCATTTAAAAAAGTTAAATGCTCTTTTTCTAATATACACTAGCTAGAAGTATTCTTAACAATATAATTTTGTCTACTGCTGACTCTATCTTGGCTTTACCAGCTATCCAAATATGTTCTTTAGAGAAAACAAAGCAGAACAGAAAACTTATAGAAGATGCCAGAACAAACACAAGATAGCCACACAGGAAAATCCTTCAAAAATGACATCAAAATAAAACAAAGGAAGAGTGACATGAATAATCGCTTAAGTATGCAATTTCAATATCAAGCAATTAAACAAATTTCCATTCCCATACACTCTAATTGTATTCATAAACACTTGTGAAATTATACTGGGTAAACTAGTGGCCAAAATTAATTAAAGTGAAAATGAAGCCATCTTCTGTCAAACTCCCAAAACTTTTTCGTTTTTCTCTCCTTCCCAACTCTCTTCTCCTCTCTTTTCCCTCCTTATCCCTGTTGGAATATTATTTTCCTGGCACGTGGCCAGGTCCAAGACTTCCACCTAAGCTCACACATGTTTACTGATACTCAGCCTATTGATGGCATTAGAAACATTGCCACAGTCTGGCTCTAAAGTGTCAAATCTCCCAGTACCAAATTCCACTTGAAAACGGACTTTTTCCTACTCTTCCTTGCATTCTTGATTGTGTTTTTTCCATGTCATAAAGGTATTTTTCCCTTCTCTCCAGTGCTCATTGCTGAATAACTAGATTATTGGACTCCTTCGAAAGTTATTCCATAGTACTATCAGTATTGTTACCCTCTTTATACTATTTTCTACTTTGATTAGGCACTTATCTTACGATCTTTTTTTTTGCCATCTCCTCCTAAGTTTTTTCTTAAATATCAATATTGGTAAGTATGTCTCATGTTCTCAGCTAAATTAGATTAAGCATTATCCTATCTTTTTTTCCTCTTTTTAAATAACTTATTTTTGTTATCAAACAGAATGTCCAGAAACATTGAGTAGTAAAGAATCTATTTGTGGTATTGTTTTACAAAGGTTCCTAGTGGAGTGTAAATTTTTCATTCTGTGATGGTATCCTCTACTTATCAATGATGAGATTGGTGAACTAATGCCAATTATGTAATTCACATTCAAGCTGGTTAACTTTTGTAATCCTAACAGTACCTAGGACAATTTAGTTTTTACATGGTAAGTCCTCAATAAATAAATTTAATATAATCATCCTAAAATCAAACAGTCTTTAAAAAACTTCTGTGTTTTTATAGCAGAAAATTATTCAAAATTAAGGAGTTCCCTTATGGCACAGTGAGTTAAGGATCTGGCATTGTCATTGCAGCAGCTCAAGTCACTGCTATGGCAAAGGTTTGACTCCCTAACCAGGGAACTTCTACATAATTTCTATATACCACAGGCACATTCAAAAATAAAGAAAGAAAAATAAAAGAAAAACTTAAAACTAGTACATTTTTGAACTTATAGATATTTGGGAATCAGTTTAAACACTGGGGTTCTGGGCCATTGGCTGAGACTTCTGAGACAGTTATTAGTGATTATGAACTCAAGCTTTAACATCAGACCTCAGAGAGCTATCTTGATTATCATCTGAGGATGTCAGAAATTTCAAAACAGGTATTATACAATCCAGTACCTTTGCAGGATGCCCAAGTCTTAGAGTGAAAAAGAAGAATATAAAGATTAGCCACACCAAAAGTTTTTGATCAGACACAAGTACCAAAACAAGGGTTCAGCTGTAAGAGTTGTGAAACCAAAGCAGTCTAAATTTTCATTTCATATTATTTATTGTGTTTATTTTTGCTGTTAGCTAGGAAGTCTTGTTCAAGTCTGATGCCAAAATCTAAACCCCCATCACTTGTAACTCTGCCTCAAGAATCTAGGCCAATTGCCTGACGTAATTGAAGCTGTCATTTGTGGCTTGGATTTTTATTTACCAGCTAGGTCATAGATGTTGATGATCAGAAAATGGCATGTTGACCAATATCCTTTTCCTAATGTTCCTTACTTTGGAGGATCTTTTGGAAACAGTTTGGTTTTAAAGACTATGCCATAACCAGTCATCTGGGCTATAGCCCTCTTATCATGCCAATTGCTGAAGTTTGCCCTTTTCTACTATATACTATACTTCACCTCTTTAGTTGTTGAGTCTAAGTTTGGAGTTTAGAGCAAGATATCTATAAGGCAGGATAAACATGCATAAGTGTGTGCAGGGGTGTTGGAATGAGAGGACCCCTTCCAGGATTTCAGTGGACTTAGGGTTATCGATCTTCCATCTGCGATAAGGTTGGCTTTGTATATGTGCTATGAAAAGAGACGGATGTTATTCCCAAAATTTGTGCCTTCACCCTTACCCTTGGTAGGAGCTAGCATACATATTAGGAGTTTCAAGAATGTTTTTACATCAAAAGTTTGGTTGCAAGTCAAATATTAGATAGAATAAACTCCACGCTATCAGAATGAAATCAACAACATGGCGAGGACATGTGGCTTACTTTGGAGGGTTAGGGTTAGAGGGTATCCTACAGTAATTCTAAGGTTGAGTTGGTAACATCTTCTTATGCCTTTTGGAAATGGACTTGGTCTTAGCACTGGTATCCTACAGTAATATTAAGGTTGAGAAGGTAACATCTTCTTATGCCTTTTGGAACTGGACTTGGTCTTAGCACTGGTATCAGACTATCAGATGCATTCCTATACTGCAACATGGTATAGCTTCTCAGTAGCTCCCAGGACTCCTTGTGAAGTATGCCCTAATTATTGAAGAGACTGAACACAGTGTCTAGGGTTGCTCTTTATTAAAGACTTGTCCTCCCAATATCTAAACCTGGCTGTTTTAATCAAGCAGGGACTCACTATGATATGAACCTTCTAAGCCATCTTCACTTACTTTCGCACCTTTAGCACTGTGGCCAGGAGGAAGTAGTCTGCTGCTAACATTATGTTGTATCCTTCAGCTGATGGTGGGTCAGCTTATTGGATAGGATACCTTTTTGAAGCATTTGACTCTAAACATTCTGTCAAGGTATTTCTGCTTTCTTTCTTTTTATACTAGGCATATAGCTGGTTCCCATAAATGCTTGCTGTGCCCATTATATTTGGCATAGGCTGAGCTCTGCCCTGCCTATTCCAGGCTATAGGATGGAGCCTAAATATTCCAGGACGCCAGACTCCTTCCGCAGTTGTCTTTCCCTCAGAATATGGAAAAATGTGCTCTTAAACAAAGCCTTTGGTTGTGACTGACACGGTAGCTAAGGAAGCACTAAGGTAACTGCTTGTTTAATGTAGGGATGCAGCCCTATCTTTGCCTATGTTTGAAGCCAACTTTTCAATAATGTAGGTTCACTGGGCTGGGGTATGTCAGTGTTGGCCGCTATAACAAAATTACCATATATTGGATGGCTTGAACAGCAAATGTTTATTCCACACCATTGTGTAGGCCCAAAGTCCAAGATCAGGATGTCAGCATGGTCGGGTCTGATGAGCACAAACTACCAGACTGAAAACTACCTGCCACTTATTGTATCTTCATGTGACAGAAAAAAAAGGGAGAAGAGCCCTTTGGGATCTATTTTATAAAGTCACTAATCTCACTGTAAGGGCTCCACTCTTATGACCTAATACCTACCAAAAGCTCAACTTCCTACTACCACCATATTGGGAATCAGAATTTTAATACCTAAATATTGGCTGGGGAAGGGTGGGCATGTATTCAGTCCATTGCCAAATAGACAAATAGGGGGGCAGAAATAATATTTTCAATTACTAGAATACCGTAGATATAACCAGGGACTAGACTAGTTGCTTTCCTGGCATATAGAGCTAAATTATTTTACCTGGATTGTGCAAAATTGGTGGTGAACTGCTTTTATCATCTTGCAAACACAATGAACTGTTGGATACCCTTGATGATTGGAGAGTCACCCACACTTGGACACTGAGATAGAATCCTTTCTTCATTTGTTGATAATATAGACACATCTATACAATCACAGGCCTTTCTTAAGGAGTGCCATAGTTCCAAATGCAGAGACCAGAGGCTAGCACAGATCCAAAATAAAGAAAAAAAGTATAATATTTCAAGTATATGTAATTACTCAGACTAGAGATTTGATATTAACTTGTTAAAAAAAAATCTAGAGGAAGTCATTTCTGTGTTTTGGAAGTACCTGCCATCACATCGAGAGGAGATATGAATACCCTGGAAATCCAATTTCATGAAACATTACAGAAAGGGTAGTGACCTTGAATAGTGTGTACTCATTAACACTAGAAAAGGAACAGTCCTCTTTTCTTTGCCAAGGCTAATCTTTGAAGAGGTCATTGTGCATTCCCTCTTTTGGCCTTTCTGAATTGAACCTGCAACTATTCGTCTTTTTAATCAAGCTGCTAAAGGGAATGGAACTCTGCCATGATTTAGAATGTCCAGTCCTAGGAGTCGTTATTATAAGCATTCTGTATGTAAGAAGAGAACTTTGCACTCTTCCAGTATTACAGATCAACAAGTCATGAAAAAAAAAGAAACCGCTTGCTTTGGATTGCAATTAAACTGTGCAAACTTTGGCTTGTAAAACTAAGTGATAGATTAGGTTGGAATACAACCAAATTTCTCTGGAGGTTCGCAATAAAAGCTAGTCACTGGAGTAGTCACAGAACTGACAGCCAAGTACTCCCTTCTGCCAGTTAAGTGGAGAGTGAGGTAAACTGTTTACATGATTTTATCCCCTATTCTGTGTGGGCTTCAGAAACTTCAGGAACCTTGGAAACCAGAGAATATGCCCTGTGGAATCCACATGGTGCATGGTGTATTTATAGCAGATTGTTGGCCATCTGAGACTGTAAGGAGCCCAGAAATCTAGTGATGTCATATACACTTTTAACAAACCAAATAGTATGGTACAGAAAATTAAATCAAGAATCCAGGAACTAGAGATGTAACAGAAAGAACATGTAGCTCTTGCTTTTTATGAGCCCACTACACTCACACATGTGTGATGGGGAGAAGGAAGCCACTTATGTAAACTCCCAGTTATTTGGAAGGAGGTGGCATAGAAATATGGATCATCCTCTGGCTTTTGATTTGGCTGCATGTTTGGGGCTCTGGTCAGTTTCCTACTCCTTGCACTGGTGTCTAAAGCAACTAATGGGTGGGTTTTAAAAGCACAATCATAAGGCATTTTCACATAATCGAATTATGTTGACAAGCAACTTAGGTAGTGAAAGTTGAACATTATTTATGAGTTATAGAATGTGTATTTCTTACTGTTAACATTCTATTTAAATATATATATTCAGTATATACTAATAGTGATCTTTCTTCACTTCTGATAAGGTGCTAAGCTAGGTCATAAAATATCAAAAGGAAAGATGTGTATCATTCACACAACTAACTAACTCCGTTGCTTGAGATGTAGTAGATTTGAATGAAGAGGATTAATAAATAGCGAAGGTGTTATTTTGGTTTTGATGTCTACCACAGAACTCACTGACACAGTAATGATCATCTTTCTTTGCAATCAACCAGCCAGTCAAATAGCATGTATTCTGTTTCATTCCTTTCTTTCATTATTTACTTGATATTTAAGTACAATTGTCTATTCTAGGAAATCTTTAAAACATATTAGCAAAATAAGTACCCTGTCCTGCCTGGAAACAGGAGTAAAAAATGGATTTGCATCTTTTTTTTATTTGGAAAATTTAGTTTTAAATATAGTGATCTAAAAAAGTTGTTGACAACTCATGTATTCATTCATTATTTTAGAAATGTAATAGACACCTGCAATAGTCCATGTGGCTTAATAAATTGAGTAAGGAATTGTTCTTTCTCAGCACAAATCATGTTCTAATTAGAGATGTGACTATATAAACAAATAATTACCTTGCATACATGGTAAATTAGAGCGGTATGCTCAAGGAGGAATGGATGCAAAGAAAGGGAAAGAAAGGAAAACAGCCTAATTCTGGAAGATCAAAGAGAAGGTAGGGAATAGTGGCTTGTCAACTTACCATGTTGGAGAAGAAGGGCTGTGTGAAACAAGGTTTGAGATTACTTGTGTATAGATTACTGGTGTATAAATAACAGCTCTCCAGGGGGACCAGTTTGAGAAGGAGTCATACTTCATGTGACAGAATTGGAAGCACATGAAATACTTATAATTTGTGTTTGTACCATACTAGTTTGACAGAAATGAATCACTTTGATATAACTTTTCTTAGCATTGATTTAGAAATTTTGATAGTTCAGGTGTATATTTATTATACTATAATAAGCTTTATCTAGTCCACAATTTTCTGTAAATAGTGACTTAAGCAATAGCCTTTTTTTATGAAAATAAAACTTGAAAAATTTCACTGTTTCTTACCTCTCACCAGGGATATAGATTATGATCAAAATGAACACGAGAAATTATTGTTTCATTTGTCTAAAGCCTATTATACAAACTTCCCAGGTAGAGTTAGAAATTTCAGCACGTATGTCAGCATCATTGAGGGGAGGATAATATTGTCTGAATGTTTGCCTCCCCCCCCCGCAAATTTACATGTTAGAATCCTAATACCCCATTTAATGGGGTTAGAAAGTGGAGTCTTTGGGTCCCAACTGGGGTACCAAAAAAACCCCCCCAAAAAAACAAAAAAGCTCATAAAGGAGTTACCATCGTGGTGCAGCAGAAACGAATCTGACTAGGAACCATGAAGTTGCGGGTTTGATCCCTGGCTTCACTTAAGGATCCAGTGTTGCCGTGAGCTGTGGTGTAGGTCGCAGACGTGGCTCAGATCTGGAGTTGCTGTGGCTCTGGTGTAGGCCAGCAGCTGTAGCAACCTCCATATGCTTCAGGTACGGCCCTAAGAAGACAAAAGACAAAAAAAGGTCATTAAGACCTTTAGGTTATGAGAATGGAGCTCTCATGAGAATGACAGATCAGTGCCCTTATAAAAGGGACCTCAGGAATTCCTGTTGTGGTACAGTGGAAACAAATCCAACTAGTATGTATCCATGAGGATGCGAGTTCGATCCTTGGCCTCACTCAGTGTGTAGGGGATCCAGCATTGCCATGAGCTGTATTGCAGGTTGCAGACGCAGTTCGGATCCAGTATTGCACTGGTTGTGGTGTGGGCTAGAAGCTGTAGCTCTGATTTTACCCCTAGCCTGGAGACTTCCATATGCCACTCGTGTGGCCCTAAAAAAACAAACAAACAAAAAGAAAAATAAAAGAGCTCTCTCACTCTTTCTGCCATATAAAGATACAATAGGAGGTAGGCCATCTGTAGCCTGAGAGAGGGCCTTCACCTTATTGGACCATGCTGTTGTCCATGACCTTGGACTTTCAGGCTCCAGAACTAGGAAATAAATACTTGTTGTTTAGAAGCCACACAATTTATGGTATTTTATTTTAGCAGCCCACATGGACTAAGACAGAAGTGAACGACTTTTGCTTAGATATATTCCAGTTAAATTTGGGTTGAGTAGAGTTTTTCAGTTTATTTGATAATAAAACTATAAATACAGTTTTGAAAGGCGAACTTAACTCAGTGGTGTACTCAACATAGAGCTGTTCTTTTATGTAAAAAACAGAGATAACAAATTTGTCTTTATGAGTACCTCTAGAGCTAATTCAGAAGAGGGATTACAATTACAACGGTTAATATTTACTATGTATTTACTTTGTATCAGACATTCATGTAACAAATGCTTCACACTTAATCCTCACAAATATAATGGAGCTACTATTATTATTATACCCCCATTATATATAAGAAAGTACCTGAGACAGAACCTTGGTTTATTCCAGTATATTAATTTATCACAGTAATTTATTATAGTAATAATTTATTACAGTAATTAATTACAGTTAATTCAATAATCTTTCAGGTAAGTTCTTAGTCTTTAATAATACCTTCCCCAGATAGCATCCATGTGTCTCATGGGAAAGGAAAGCAAACTTGTAGCTATCGTGGGGGGCTCTGACGTACATGCTCATCCTCTGATACTCGTTTCAGCCACAATTCTTTTGTCTGGGGTTTTGTTTGGTTTTTTGGCAGTGTCTTTAGAGAAACTGCTAGTGACTCCGTGGTTTGTACTCTTCTCTTGGTCAGGAACAAGGGGCTCTCTCATGCGGCCTCAGCTCCATCTTCGTTGCTGATGACTCTTCAGAGTTAACCTACATTTTTTGTCCTAGTCCTGGATTGACCTCTCAGCAAGGAGCCCCCACAGCAAACCTAATGGCTGTAGCTACATTTTGCTGATGAGTCATGTGTGTGTCCAGGCATTACAACTCCCCACACCTCACAAGAATCAGGGACAATGGGGCAACAATAACTCTGGGTCTCTCGTACTGTGCCACATTGATTTTTTTTCTTTGCTACCTTTTTTCTTTGCTGCCTTAGGTTGATGCATCATCTTTACCTATAGAGTTGCTTGCCCGTGTTCAGACAGAGGGCACATGTAATTGTGAGGTCTAATTTATCCAATTTTAGCCTTCCTTTCAACCTGTGGAAAACCTCTCACTCTATCATTAAATGAGTGAATAACTCCATTAATAAATAAACCATTGCATATATCTTTGAATCATAAATGTCAATGTTATTCTTATAATCATTTTTGCCAAAAGCTACTGAATCTTAAAAAAAATGTGGTTCATTCCTTGAAATATTCTTCCAAACTAGGAACCCATGCTGCATAACTATGCATCCAGGCAACTCCATAATTTTCATCTCTCTTCTGATTTGCTCAGCAACATGGGAGGAGGAGTAGTTTATCTGCTGTCTTCCTATCTATGATTCCCCAAGTCAACTTTTCCTCCATTCTGAAGAGGTACCCACTCTACTCCATCATTCAAATTCTTCAAAAAAAAAGCACTAAGAGTTTTGGAGATCTAAAGTTTGTTCAAACTCAGGATTAATAGTCTAAGCATAGATCCACTTCTGCATTGTCTTGAGGGCTTCAGAAACAGATAAACATTCTGGTCCTTTTTCTTACCTATAACCTGAGATTGCCGTACCAGAAGTCCAATAGACACCTTCAGGGTATAGCAATAGAAGATTCTAAGATGCCTAAAATGCTTTTACTTGGTGGGAGGGAAGCCTCTCTACATTTAACCATCAAAACTAATTTTCCTTTTTAAATTTTTCTGGCATTCCATCCATATTTTAATGAATGCATTTGAATAAATAATTTGTAAAATATGCTTTCTTTTAGTAATACTTAATATTACACATAAATGCACCTGGCCATAATATAAAGTTATCCACTAATTGACTTGGAAGCCTAAGAAATAGAACTGCTGTTGGCTTTTTAAAACATATAAATTTCATTAAAGTGGGAATTTTTCAACCTAGTGAAATATTTTTCCTGTAGTTACATAAGAGCAAACTTTGTATATGTGTTCAAGCAAACCTGTGATTTCATTCCTGGTTATTTGAGTGAATAACTAAATAAATAAATCTTTGCATATATCTTTGAATCCTAAATGTCAACATTATTCCTATAATCATTTTTACCAAAAGCTACTGAATCTTAAAAAAAATATGGTTCATGCCTTGAAATATTCTTTCAAAATTGTTTTTATTTTAAAGGAGTATTCCAATGAAATATTTTGGACTCTATTACATAATGTGCTCATGTTATAGAAGTTTTATAATTTGCACTGAGAGGAGGAAATTAGTAATTACTAAGGGTGACATATGTTGTTGGTTTCTCACTTTAGTGCTTCTACTTTAAAACATTTTTCTTCCTAAAGCTGGGGATGATGTGTTTCTTCTTTTCTGCACTATTACATAGTAGCATTTGCAATAGGCTGATGTGTTTCACATTTTCTGACATTGTATGCTGGTAAGCAATATAAGTGTTGAATAGCTAGCTATAATACCATTCAGGAAAGAAAGGAAGGCAAAGCATTCTGGCTGAACTGTTGTATGACAGATGTTTGAGTTCTGATTTGTCAAGCTTATAAATAAGGTTTAGGTTGGCCTTAGTCTGGAGAGAAACTCCACATGTTTGGAGTAGTCAAACCCCTCATACAGGCATCCAGAGACTTAGGAATTAAGCGCAATGCAAACACTCTCCCTTAATTTAATTTATCACTGCATAGTTTTGGGAGTGATTCAAAATTCACATGATGTTCTATGCTGGTTTCATCAGGCAGCTAATAACTTACATGTCTAAGTGGTGTCTGTTGAAATAAACTTGGATTGGATATAAAACATGGACTTCACTGCCACTTCACAATATTTTAGTTTTAATTAAGTGTCACACTCAAAATAAGTGATGAGTGAGCTGTTCCTGGTCTTCTAATGGACACCAGGCTCCACTGCTATGTGAGCCAGATTGCTTCACTCATCATTCAGAGGACATTCTCCAGCCTGATTGACATAAGGGAATTTTTTCTACTCTTATTTACTTTCAGTGGATTAATGAAAATGATTGACTTTAAAATATGAGGCAGATGGTCTTATTGCTTCCTGTTTTGTAAATATTCAAATACTGTGTATAATTATTCTGCTTTTATTAATAAACAATTTTGCTGAGCATTTCTATGCAATAGAAATTATTTAAATTAGGTTTGAGTTTCAAGTTCTACATTTTCTTCTTCAATTCATGGCATGTTATTTAATGTCAAACAATACATTTAAGAACAAAAATCATTTGTCTGCTTTCAAAACAAAATTATAGGCATTCCTGTCATGGCTCAGAGGAGACAAATCTGACTAGCATCCATGAGGATGCAGGTTCAATCCCTGGTCTCACTCAGTGGGTTAAGGATCCAGCGTTGCCATGAGCTTCAGTCTAGGTTGCAGACTCGGCTCAGATCTGGCATTGCTGTGGCTGTGGTGTGGGCTGGCAGCTGCAGCTTCGACTCAACCTCTAGCCTGGGAACCTCCATATGCCACAAGTGCAGCCCTTAAAAGACAAAAAACAGGAGTTCCCATCGTGGCGCAGTGGTTAACGAATCCGACTAAGAACCATGACGTTGCGGGTTCGGTCCCTGTCCTTGCTCAGTGGGTTAAGGATCCGGCATTGCCGTGAGCTGTGGTGCAGGTTGCAGACTCAGCTCGGATCCCGTGTTGCTGTGGCTCTGGTGTAGGCTGGTGGCTACGGCTCCGATTAGACCCCTAGCCTGGGAACCTCCATATGCCGCAGGAGTGGCCCAAGAAATAGCCAAAAGACAAAAAAAAAGGCAAAAAACAAACAAAATTATATTCAAATCAGCATGCTTCATAACCATTTCCTCTCCATTCACTCATTTTGATTTATTAGTAAACCCAGGATGTTAGGTGCTTGATATGTGGGAGCATCTCAATGTGTAAGTGATTGATTTCTACCCATTGCTGTGGTTGAGTGACAGGTGAGGGAATAATGATCAGAAACTATATTGTCCCAGCATTACGGTCTTCTCAAGCTCGTCATTTATTGACCTTTCCTTCTAAAACTTTTCACCTTCACTTTTAGTTTCCTCTTCTTTTTTTAACCTTATTTGCCCTTTATTTTCACTCACATGGCCTCGTTTGAATATCAGTTTTTGCATACCAATCATTTGGATGACATTATTATATATTTTATGTTCACATGTGAAATGCATATTTGAATTTCAAACACACACACAATTACTGAACAATCCATTGTAGCAAAAATTTTTACCCAGAAGTCACTTAATATGTTACTAATCTAATTTATGCTAATTTTTATAAATTTTGCACGATACACATTCTCAAAAATAGAATAGTCTACAGAGAATAAAACTGAGTTAAAAGTGCTTTTTATTAGCTGCAACCAACTGAAGCATTCATGGAGTGATATGAATGAGAAATTTTTCTCTTTTTTTTTTGTTTGAGTTTACTATAGTATCACTTCATTTATATTCACATATTTTAGCATGCACTCTCTTCCAGACCCTCTTCTGGGTGGACCAACTAAGATGGATAAGATATGCTCCCTTTTTCCAAGAGTATATATGTTATGGACCTTCCAAATTGGTGCTCAACGGGGTTTTTCCACCTGGTGTTGCTGGCACCAAAGCCAGGAGAAGAAAACAAAGTTTGGTTCAGAAGCAAAAGAAAGCCTTCTTCTCTGATCAGAGAACAGAGAGGCTGACAGTCCTGCCCTAAGAGGCATGCTGCATGCTCTCCCTGACGGGCTATGGGCGGGGCTGCTTTATAGGACTTTCTGGGGGATATAGGGGGGTGTTTGATGGCTGATGCAGCTATACCACTCCGTCTCCAGGACACAGTGCCATGTGCAGCTTCTCTGCACAGGCCCTGCCATCTTGGCTTGAGTATTCTGAATGGTGCTTCTGCACAGGGTCCCAAACTGAGGTGTCTATACAGCCGTTTTACTGGAGGAATTCTGGTCTGAAGGGCTGAATTTGAGGCCCCTGCACGTGGCCCTTGTGAGCAAGGAAAACTAGACTAAGCCCAAAGGAAAGGTCAGACTTTATTTTTACTACCCAGATTCTCTTTTTATTCCCCTGGAATTGTTAATGGGCTCTGCTGATGAAAATTCCTGTCTCTGTCTTTTGTCCTGCTCCTCCTCCTTGTTTTCTGTCATTGCGTCCTCCTGATTCCAGGCATTGTCATAACCCCAGGCAGAGGAACAGAACTTTCCCCAGCTGCCTTTAGAGGCATTCGATGGTCATCAGGCCTCAACCCTAGCTGTTTCAATGCCTGAATGACCACCATGTGTCTAACCTTTTGGAGACGAAGGACACCAGATGATTTAGAATATGTGGCCCAAAAGTTAGCAAAAGTAGTGGTCACAAGTCAGTTTTTTCTAAAAAAACAGATACCTAAGTCTTTTGCCCGTGGGGAAGTATGCCCTGGTTGGAGGCTCACTGCCTCCCTGGTCATATTCTGCTTATTTTTAAGAAGAAAAGCTTCAGGTCAGAGAGATGGTCAGAGGAGTAGTCAAAGGCATCCATTGCCCCAGGTTGGCTTTCTGGAGTTTGGGGCTTGGAGACTGCTTCCTTCAATATTGATGTGCCCACAGAGCGATCTCCTACAACTTCAGGGAAGAATGAGTATTTAGGGTCACCAGGTGGGGTACTCTCTCTTCTGAGAGAGCTGATCCTGCAATGGCTGGTTTCTAGGTGCACTCAATCTCCTGGCAGGTAGGGGTTAGGTCAGTGGTTTCAGACAGCACCTGGTCACTGTATTCCTTGAGAGCTTTCATGGTCTCTCATAGCTGGAGGGCACATTTGAGTTGTTCCATTTCAAGGGCGCTAAGGTGTCCCTATTCTGGGTCCTGGGGAATGGGTCTACCATACCTAAGTTCAGATGCACTTAACTTTATCTCTTAGAGCTAATCCCATATGGAACACAGCAATTGAGAGTAAGTTAATCCAGTTTTCTCAAGTCTCCTGGCATAGCCTGGCTAAGATTTGTTTTAAGGTCTCATTAGATCTCTCTACTTTCTTCAATGACTGGGGTCCCCAGGCTGAGCACAAGATCTATTTTAGGCCCAAGGAACTTTTCCCTTTTGTCACGTGAGACATGAGTGCTGGGCTGTTACTACTTTGTAGGGATCCTGGGAACGCAAACCTGGGGATTGCCTCTTTTAATAAACTCTAGCCACTCCGACGGCTGTTTCAGTTCTTATGGGGAATGCTTCTGTCCACCTTGAAAATGTGTTCACTAGCACCAAGAGATACCCGGAAAGTTGCCCAATGTCCTCTACATGGCGGTGGAATCAGTCTGCCACTCTTCCCTAGGATATGTCTCTGTTCTGAATGAGACTTATCTGGGGGCTCTTGGACGGATCTGGTTTTGCGGGTGTTCACTGTGCTGCTGGGGCATCTCTCAACTATCCAGCTGCTTATACTTTTCATTCCAGGAGTTACCTTGATCAATTGTATCAAGCTTCCCTCCCAGGGTGAGTTCCAGCCTCCCTGATGTCTTGACAAGTTGCACTTTGAGGAAAGAAATATTGTCCGCGTTAATTTACTAGGCACCCAAAACCTCCTAGATCTTCTACTGAAGCCACATTTCTAGACTTTGTCTAATTCTTGTTTTCTATAGACTAGGGAGTGATTGGATGGATCTGGCTTCTTCGGTATGAGGAGTAGTTGCCAAGTTACCTTAGGCCACATTTTGGCAATTGTGTTCCCTTTGTACTTTCCCTTTATTACCTCTGTGTTCCCTTTTTTATGACCCTTGAAGTGAATCACTCCCATGATTTTGGGAAGCTGCCCTGTTTCTAGGAGTCCCAGTATGTTTAAGCTGTGTTTCACCTGTGTTATTTTCTGTGGTAACTATAATTCCTTGGTTCCAAATAGCCTTGTGTGTATGTAAGATGGCATACTCATGTCTGTATAGACATTTAAGACTTCCCTTGCCTCAAGCTTTAAGGCATTGGAGTGCCCATCATGGGTCAGCGGCAATGAAACCGACTAGTATCCATGAAGATGTGGGTTTGATTCCTGGCCTTATTCATTGGGTTAAGGATCTGGCATTGCCATGAGCAGACACGGCTCGGATCCTGCCTGTAGCTCCAATTTGACCCCTAGATTGGGAACCTCCATATGCCACGGATGCTGCCCTAAAAAGACAAAAAAAAAAATCTTTAACGCTTGAGTAAGGGCTATAAGCTCTACCTTTGGGGCAGAAGTCCCTGGGGTAGGCTTTGTGCCTCCATGAAGTAGGTCTGGGAGGTTACTGTGTGTCCTGCCAGCCTTTTCTTTCTCTGGTAAAACTGCTCTTGTCTGTGAACCATACCTCTTCAGTATTTGGGAGAGGATCCCTTCCTAGGTCAGGGTAATTGGAATAGGTCCTTTCTATGATTTCATGCCCCATTTGTGTGGGTAGCAAGGTGGCAAGATTTAGCATGTGACATGTTCTTATTGTGACTACTACTGGGTTATCTAACAGCATAGCTTGAACTTGAATCAAACTTCTATGGGATAGCCATTTTGTTCCCTTAGAATTTACTAAAGCCTCCTGATATGGAGTCCATATAGTAACTGGCTGAACAAAGTTTAACTTTTCATCCCCTTTAGCAGGCTTGTAGTAGTTCCTACTGCCTGCAGGTAAGGAGGCCATCCCTTAGCAGTTTGATCTAATTGTTTGGAGAAATAAGCAGCTCCCCATTTAGGGAGTCCTAGTTACCCCCAGAGCAAGTAATCTTCTCTCATGTATATAAAGGTCAAATAGTTTAGCTAAATCTGGAAAGGACAGGGCAGGGACTTGAAACCTACACCACAGCTGCTGCAATGCCATATCCTTCAACCTACTGTGCCGGGCTGGGGCTCAAACCCGTGCCTCTGTAGTGATCTAAGCCTGCTGCAGTCAGATTCCTAACTCACTGTGCCACAGCAGGAATCCCCCTTTTTTTTAATTCTTGAAGGCCCCTTCACATTGTGAATTCCATTCAAAAGGATGATCATCCTTATTTTCTTTTTTTTCAATCTGTTTATTATTATTATTTTAAATAGTTATTCCCCAATATAATTTTTTTTCTGCTATACAACATGGTGACCCAGTTACACATACATGTACACATTCTATTTTTGCACATTATCATGCTCCATCATAAGTGACTAGACATAGTTCCAAATGCTACACAGCAGGATCTCATTGCCAATCCATTCCAAATGCAATAGTTTGTATCTATTAACCCCAAGCTCCCCAACCACCCCACTCCCTCTCTCTCCCCCTTTGCAACCACAAGTCTATTCTGCAAGCCCATGATTTTCTTTTCTGTGGAAAAGTTCATTTGTGCCTTATATTAGATTGCATATTTAAGTGATATCGTAGAGTATCTGTCTTTCTCTTTCTGACTTACTTCACTCAGTATGAGAGTCTCTAGTTCCATCCAAGTGGCTGCAAATGGCATTATTTCATTCTTTTTTATAGCTGAGTAGTATTCATGTAGTAATGTGTATATATATCACATCTTCCTAATTCAATCATCTATTGATGGACATTTGGGTTGTTTCCATGTCTTAGCTATTGTGAATAATGTTGCAATGAACGTATGGGTGCATGTGTCTTTTTTAAGGAAAGTTTTGTCTGGATATATGCCCAAGAATGGAATTACTGGGTCATACAGTAGTTCTATGTATAGATTTCTAAGGTATCTCCATACTGATCTCCATAGTGGTTGTACCAGCTTACATTTCCAACAACAGTGCAGGAGGGTTCCCTTTTCTCCACACCCCCTCCAGCGTTTGTTGTTTGTGGACAGATTAGTGATGGCCATGCTGACAGGTATGAGGTGGTATATCATGGTAGTTTTGATTTGCATTTCTCTAATAATCAGTGGTGTTGAGCATTTTTTCATGTGCTTGTTGGCCATCTGTATATCTTCCTTGGAGAAATGTCTATTCAGGTCTTTTGCCCATTTTTCCATTGAGTTGTTGGCTTTTTTGCTGTTGAGTTGTATAAGTTGCTTATATATTCTAGGGATTAAGCCCTTGTCCATTGCATCATTTGAAACTATTTTCTCCCATTCTGTAAGCTGTCTTTTTGGTTTCTTTTTGGTTTCCTTTGCTGTGCAAAAGCTTGTCAGTTTGATTAGGTCCTATTGGTTTATTTTTGCTCATATTTCTGTTGCTTTGGGAGACTGACCTGAGAAAACATTCATAAGGTTATGTTGGAGAATGTTTTGCATATGTTCTCTTTCAGGAGTTTGATGGTGTCTTGTCTTTAAGTCTTTAAGCCATTTTGAGTTTATTTTAGTGCATATTGTGGTGGTGTGTTCTAGTTTCATTGCTTTGCATGCAGCTGTCCAAGTTTCCCAGCAATGCTTGCTGAAATGACTGTTTTTATCCCATTTTATGTTCTTGCCTCCTTTGTCAAAGATTAATTGACATACATATCTGGGTTTATTTCTGGGTTCTCTATTCTGTTCCATTGGTCTGTATGTCTGTTTTGGTACCAGTACCACACTGTCTTGATGACTGTGGCTTTGTAATATTGCTTGACGTCTGGGAGAGTTATGCCTCCTGCTTGGTTTTTGTTCCTCAGAATTGCTTTGGCAATTCTGGGTCTTTTGTGGTTCCATATACATTTTTTAATTGTTTGTTCTAGTTCTGTGAAAAATGTTCTGGGTAATTTGATAGGGATTGCATTGAATCTGTAGATAGCTTTGGGTAGTATGGCCATTTTTATAATATTAAGTTTTCCAACCCAGGAGCATGGAATATCTTTCCATTTCTTTACATCTCCTTTAATTTCCTTGATTAATGTTTTATAGTTCTCGGCATGTAAGTCCTTTACCTCCTTGGTCAGGTGTATTCCCAGGTATTTGGTTTTTTGGTGTGCAATTTTAAAAGGTTTTGTATATTCGTATTTCTTTTCTAATATTTCATTGTTAGTATACAGAAATGCAACTGATTTATGAATGCTAATCTTATATCCTGCTACTTTGCTGAATTTGTTGATCAGTTCAAGTAGTTTTTGGGTTGTGTCCTTAGGGTATTCTAAATATAGTATGTCTTCTGCATACAGTGACAGTTTTACCTCTTCTCTTCCTATTTGGATGCCTTTTATTTCTTTTGTTTGTCTGATTGCTGTGGCTAGGACTTCCAGTACTATGTTCAATAACAGAGGTGAGAGTAGATATCCTTGTCTTGTTCCAGATTTTGGCTGGAAGGCTTTCAGCTTTTCTCCATTGAGTACTATATTTGCTGTGGGTTTGTCATGAATGGTTTTGGTTATGTTATGGTATGTTCCCTCTATACCCACTTTGGTAAGAGTTGATCATGAATGGATGTTGGACTTCGTCAAATGCTTTTTCTGCATCTATTGAGATGATCGTGTGGTTTTTGACTTTTTTTTTGTTAATGTTGTACATGACGTTGATTGATTTGCATGTGTTGAACCATCTTTGTGCACCTCGGATGAATCCCACCTTGTCGTGGTGTATGATCTTTTTTATATGTTGTTGGGTTCAACTGACTAAAATTTTTTTGAGAATTTTTGCATCTAAATTCATCAAAGTTATTGGCCTATAGTTTTCTTTTTTGGTGGTGTCTTTGGTTTTGAATTAGGGTGATGGTGGTGTCATAGAATGTCTTTGGGAGTGTCTCTTCTTCAACCTTTGGAAAAAGTTTAAGGAGGTTGGGTATAAGTTCCTCTTTGTATGTTTGTTAGAAGTCACCTGTAAAGCCATCTGGTCTTGGACTTTTATTTGTAGGGAGTGTTTTTTATGACATATTCAATTTCATTTCAAGTGATCAGTCTGTTCAGTTGATCTACTTCTTCTTGATTCAGTTTTGGCAGGCTGTAAGTCTCTAGAAAGTTGTCCATTTCTTCCAGGTTGTCAAATTTGTTGGCATAAAAATGTTCATAGTATTCTCTCATGTTTTTTTGTATTTCTGTAGTATCCGTTGTGACTTCTTTTTCATTTCTGATTTTGTTTATTTGGGTTTTTTCTCTCCTCTTCTTGGTGAGTCCAGCCAGAGGTTTGTCAATTTTGTTTACCTTTTCAAAGAACCAGCTCTTGGTTTTATTGATTTCTTCTATTGTTTTTTCAATCTCTATTTTATTGATTTCCTCTTTGATCTTTATGATTTCCTTCCTTCTGCTGACTTTAGGTTTTTTTTGTTCTTCTTTTTCTAATTCATTTAGGCGGTGGGTTAAGTTATTGATTTGAGATTTTTCTTCTTTTTTGAGGAAGGCCTGTATTGCTATGAATTTCCCTCTGAGCACTGCTTTTGTGGCATCCCATAGATTTTGAGTGGTTGTGTCTTCATTATCATTTGTCTTGAGGTATTTTTTAATTTCCTCCTTGATTTCCCCTTTCACCCATTGTTTTTTCTTTTAGTAGCATGTTGTTTAGTCTCCATGTAGTAAGTTTTTTCTCATTTTTTTTCCCTTTGGTTGATTTCTAGTTTCATACCATTGTGGTCAGAGAAGATTCTTGAAATAATTTCTGTATTCTTAAATTTGTTGAGGTTAGCTTTGTGCCCCAGTATGTGATCAATTCTTGAGAATGTTCCATGTGCACTTGAAAAGAATGTATATTCTGATTTTTTGGATGTAATGTCCTGAAAATGTTGTCTAACTTTTCTATTGTGTCCTTTATGATCTCTGTTGCCTTATTGATTTTCTGTCTAGAGGATCTGTCCATTGATGTGAGTGGGGTGTCAAAGTCTCCTACTATGATTGTATTCTCATTGATTGCTCCTTTTATGTCTGTTAGTATCTGTTGTATGTATCTGGGTGCTCCTATATTAGGGGCATATGTATTCACGATTATAATATCCTCTTCTTCAATGGATCCTTTTATCATTAAATAGTGTCCTTCTTTGTCTTTCTTTATGGGCTTTCTTTTAAAGTCTATTTTGTTTGATATGAGTATTGCAGCTCCTGCTTTCTTGTCTTGTCCATTGGCATGAAATATCTTTTCTCATCCCCTCACTTTCAATCTATATGTGTCCTCTGCTCTAAGGTGAGTTTCTTGTAGGCAGCAGATTGAAGGTTTTTTCTTGTTTTATCCAAGCTTCTACTCTGTGACTTTTGATTGAAGCATTTAGTCCATTGACATTTAAGGTAATTATTGATAGATATGTATTTATTGCCATTTTAAACCTTGTTTTCCAGTTGATTCTATGTTTCTCTTTTCTTCTTTTCTTTTTTGGGTTGGATGGCTTCCATTTATTTTAGGCTTGAGTACTTTTCTTTTCACTTTTTGTGACTGTAACATTTGGTTTTGATTTGTGGCTGCCTATTTTTTAAGCACGTTAAGCCCTTCCTATATCTGCTTTCTTTTGCCTGATAGTCATATAGGTTCAGACATTGTATGATTTTGATGCTTTTTTTTTTTTTTAACATCTTCATGTTTAGATCTGTATGCTGGCTTATTTAAGTGATTACTTTCTCGTTGTGGTTTCCTCCATCCTAATTCTTTTTTTTTCTCTTTCTCTCTCTCTCTCTCTTTTTTTTTCTTTTTTTTCTTTTTTTAATTTAGAGAAGCCCTTTCAGTATTTCTTTTAGAATGGGTTTAGTATTGCTGTACTCTTTTAGCTTTTGTTTGTTGGAGAAATTCTTTATTTCCCCTTCTATTTTAAATAATATTCTTGCTGGTAGAGTATTCTGGGTTGCGGATTTTTTTCCTTTCAGCACTTTAAATATATCTTGCCACTCCCTTCTGGCCTGTAGTGTTTCTGTAGAGAAATCAGCTGATAGCCTTATGGGGGGGTTCCCTTATAATTAATGCTTTGCTTTTTTCTTGCTGCCTTTAGAATCCTCTCTTTATCTTTAACTTTTCCAATTTTATTGTAATATTTTTTGGTGTGGGCCTGTTTGGGTTCAGCTTGTTTGGGGCCCTCTGTGCCTCCTGTATCTTGATATCAGTAGATTTAGATTTGGAAAATTTTCAGCCATAATTTCTTCAAATATATTTTCAATCCCATTTTCTTCTTCTTTTCCTTCTGGAATTCCTATTATGCATTGATTGGCCTGCTTTATATTATCTCATAGTTCTCTTATATTGCTTTCATGTTTTTTCATTTGGTTTTCTGTCTGCTGTCCTGATTGGGCTATTTCCATTATTTTATCTTCTCCATCACTAATTTGTTCTTCTGCATTATTCATTCTGCTCTTTATTGTGTTAAGCTCAGTTTGTATCTCTGCAAATGAATTTTCTAGTTTTTCTTGGCTCCTCCTATATTTTCTAGTTCCTTTCTAAATGAATCTGCATTACTGTTGATATCCTCTCTTAATTCCTTCAGTATTTTCAATTCCTCCCTTTTGAACTCGATGTCTGTCAGACTACAGAGGTTCGTTTCATTATTGTCTGCTTTAGGTGAAGGTGTTCCTTTAACTGGAAATGGTTTCTGTGCTTCTTCATCTTGCTTGTGTTTTTCTTTTTCTGTGAGTTCAGAGAAGCCAAACTAGTCTTCTAAGGCTACTTCTATGCAAGAATACTCCTTTGTATTTTTTGGGGGGGGTCACTCTTTATTTTTGGTTTGAGACTTTGAATATTTGCTGTCTCTTTCTTCTGTGTGAGCAGGCTGTTATTCCCAGGATGCTCAGCGTGTTTTCAAGGAGAAGGAGGCAATGGGTAGAGCCAGCAGTCAGTGCCTGTTCATTGCAGTCTCAATAGCAGCAAGGACCTGCAGGAAGGTGGCACAGGCTACTCCTAGTTGCAGGGCCCTGGGAAGTGGTAATAAGCTCTAGGCAGATCTTCAAGGTGACCAGAGCATTTGGCAGTAGCAAGAGCAGGGTGCGTGAGTTCCCAGGGGACTGAGAGCAACAACAGCTTGTGTTTGATTGCAGTGCCCGCCTCTGAGGTGATTGGAACCGCAGGTGGTGCCTGTGCAGGGACCCCTATTGGGAGCAGGCTATGACCATCTCTAGAGTCAGAGATAACTGTGTTGGTTTGCCCCCACCACCTGTAGACCATGCATGAAGCAACCCATCTCACTTAGCCCATAGATGAGGTGTTGTAAAGGGTGCTCCTAGTTGCAGGATCCTGGGAAGTGACAGAGATCAGGCATGTGGGTACTTCCTGGAACGTTTGGAAGTGGCAACAGCAGGGCAGGTGTGTTCCTGGGGGTGTGAGAGCACCAACAGTTGGTGTTCGGTCATAATGCTGTGGTTCCCTTTAGGTGAATGGGGCTGGAAGTGATTTTTGTTCAGCTATCTCCAATGGCAGTGGGCCACACCCACCTCTGGAATCAGAGATACCTGTGGCAGTTTGTCCTGCCCCCTCCAGACCACGCAAGAAGCACCCTGTCCCACTTAGCCCATGCAGAAAGTTCTGCACCAGTTGCTCCTAGTTGTAGGGTCTTGGGAATGGACAGTGACCAAGTGTCTGCAGGTCGCCCAGAGCGTTTGGCAGTGGCAGCTGCATGATGGGTGTGTTCCCTCGGGAGTGGGAGCAACAGTGTATGGTGCTTTGTTGCAATGCCCTCCTTTTTTTCTTTTTTAGCAACCCCTGAGGTATCAATGGTGGAGCCCGATGGTGGAGCCCACTCATAGGCCCCCAGTGGTGGCAAGCCACACCTCCCTCTGGCCTCTGAGATGACCACCGCAGTCTGTCCCTGCCACCTGTAGATCGTGCAAGAGACACCACATCACACTTAGCCCCCTTATGCCCTTGGCCCACACGATAGTTGCCTGGCCACCAGTAGCCTGCACAAGAAGCACCTAATCTCCCTTAAAGAGCAAGAGGCTTCTCGCTGCCTGTAGCCTCCACCGAGCTGCACCACCCTCTAAGCCTGCAGGCGTGCGCATGCTCCAGCACAGGGAGTTTCCTATGGTGGCTGCCCCTCCTCCTCTCCCCTCCCCAGCAATGGCTCCTTGCCTCTCCTACTGGTCCGGACCTTCTCCTGGGTTTGGGTACCCTCCGCTGTGGTGTTCCCCTCCTTAGCCCATGGCGAACTGCTCCTTAGACTCTCATGCCATCCCCAGTTCTCTCCCTGGGATTGACCTCTGGAACCTGAGTCTTAGCGCCCAGCCCCCGCCCAAGCATCTCTGGTTGTGGTGTCCAGGCCGATGGTTCAGATGATCTGTGCAGTTCTCACTTTGCTTTGCTGTTCTCAGTCCAGCTGCTTCATTTTTTTCAGCGACTTCCAGGTCCCGCCAACTCAGCCAATCTTTCATCAATTAGGTGGCTTCCCAGGAGGTGGGTTCCTTTTCTCCTTCATAGCTGCCTCTCGGGAATGCTAGTCCTGTCCTGATTCCTTTTCTCTCTTTTTTTTCTTTTGTTCTAACCAGTTATGTCAAGAGTTTCTTGCCCTTTTTGGAGGGTTTAAGTTCTTCTGCCAGCATTCAGTCAATGTTCTGCATGAGTAGTATTACATGTAGATGTGTTTTTTAGATGTGTTTGTGGGAGAAGGAGTGTGTGACCTTTTACTCCTCTGCCATCTTGTTCCACCTCCCTCATCCTTATTTTCAACTTTTCATATAGCGGCCTATAGCTATTAGATCATAGTTAGGGATCCAGATGCAGCAAAACTGGCCATCCCCAGGGAATACATAAGCTGTATTCTACTTTAGGAGGGATAAGGCTGCAATATCTTCTTTCCTTTCCTGGTATAGATTTCTCTGAGCTTCTATGAGAATGAAGCCTAGGTGAGTCACCCTAGTGTGTGGTATTTGGTCTTGTTCTTGGGCACCTTAAATCCTTTATCAGCCCAGTGGTTCAGAGCAGACTGTTCAGCAATATTGTTTTTATCGCACGTTTGGCCACTCAAAAACAAACAAAAATTCTTTTCTTTCTGGAGTTAATGCAATATAGAAGAAAACATCTGTTAAATCTAATATAGAATGACAGGTCCTGGTGGACAGTAGAGTGACAAGCAGGATGTAGGGATTAGGGACTGTTTAACATATATTTCAAGTGGTGACAATGGTGGCTTATTGATTGTCCTGAGGTGTTGTACCACCCAGTATTCCCCATTGAGTTTTTATGGGGAGAATGGGAGTATTACAGGATGATTGGCGTGCTCCAATAAGGCCCTGGTCAATTAGGCCCTGTATAACAGGGCAATGCCCAACATGGCCTGTCAATGGATAGTGTACTGTTTTCTACTGGGCCATATATCTCCAGGTTTTAGATGGACTATCACAGGACTGGTTCCTAAAGTTCATCCCACCTGTCTCTGGGCCCAGACCTCATGATTTATATGTAGGAGATAAAATGAAATACAACCTCAGGATTCCATTCCTTTCCAGTGACTCCTGGCCAATGGTAGTATAGATCTAAAGGTATTCCCTGAGGCTCTCTAGGAATGCCAAAGAATTTTCTGTTGGCTCTGATTTCCTCTTTCTTATTATAGTTGACAGATTTTTCTTCCTGCTGCCTAGATTCTGTTTAGGATCATATTTTTGTAATTGGTCAGTCTTTGTCTTCTACCGCCTTTATTGTTTCAGTGGTCCCACTTGGGTTCATTGTCTGCAACTGCTTAATTTCCTGGTCTGAAAACAGCATGACCTGCATTGTTTCTACTCCCTATTTCTGCTTCCTCTTGGGCTTTTGAAAGATCATAGCCTTTTCTTCCCTCACTGGGAGTACATTGAGGAGGCTCTGGATCTCAGTCCGGGTAGGGTCCTAGGTCTGAAAGATTGCTTTAATCAGATTGAGGAACCCTTTGGATCTTCCCTCAGCCCCTTACTATGACTCTTCTAGTTATACAGATCAGAAATGGTCAGTAGGACCTGTACCTCAATGAGCCCTCCTCCATCTGGGACCTGCTGGAATGGAGTATTCCCATTATATATATAAGGGGGTATTTTCTGGTAGGTTGTTGGACCCTGGCTGGTAATTAGTCCTGCTTCATGTACTTACTTGACTGGGTTCTAGGAGAGAGGGGTTAGTCTGGACAGGACCCCTTGGGCTGTGGCCAAAATCAGTAGGTATTGTGGAAGGAGTTATGAAGGGAGCAGTAGTAGGAGGGCTAGGGAGGAGATCCAGAAAGCCCTTAGGTGTGAGTCAAAGACTGGTAGAAGGCTTAGTCTCCTGTGCTCTTATCAGTGAAGGCAAGCCCACATCTCTTTCAAAAGCTTGCATTCTGATTTAAGACTGTAAAAAAAAAAAAAAAAAAAAAACTAGATATAGATGCAAACTATTGCATTTGGAATGGATACGCAATGAGCTCCTGCTATATGGCACTGGGAACTATGTCTAGTCACTTGTGACGGAGCATGATGGAGAATAATGTGTAGAAAAGAATGAATATATGTATGTGTGCCTGGATCCCTTTGCTGTACAGTAGAAAATTGACAGACACTATAAACCAACTATAATGGAAAAAATAAAAATAATTAAAAAGAAAAACTAGACACAGGGCATTTCATCCTATTTATCATATCTCTGGCATAGCAAATCCACTTGTAAAATGATGTGGTTATTTAGAGATCCTTTGATGGGCCAATTTTCCTCATCTCCGAGCAGGTATTTGGGCCAGGCTGTATTAAATAGAAGGATTAAATGTTTTGGGGTCAGATGATACCTGACAAACTTCCAGTTCTGCTGGATATGCCATAATAGGCTCTTCTTCAGAATGGTGGATATGCGGTTCCCTATTCCCTGGATGGTAGTTGGAAACAAATCCAAAATAGAACAGTTGGAGTGATTAGTAGGCACTCACACACTGCAAGACTTAATCCAAATAAGATTTCCAGTTTGGGAAATTTTGAACCAGAACTAAGCTCTTAATGAATTCCTCAAAGGACCAAACAGGGGGCACCCAAGTGCCATGGACTCCCATATAACTGGAGGGGGTCGTCCTTGAATTTCTAACAGCCTGTGCTTGACATAGTTAGACCTTTATCAGTCAGAATATCCCACCAGAGTTTAGATGGACCATTTCAGGGCAATCGCAGCTTAGCCACTCTAGTTACTTACCCCCTTGGTGTGTTAAGGGAGCCTCAGCCAAAACCTCAGCCATCCTCCCACTGGAACCTGAGCAAGTCTGGAGCCTGGTGGGTGGGTGAAAGCATAAGGGCCACAGTAAGACCCACCTTGGTTGCCAAAAATGTGTTACCAACCCCCTCCACAAACCTCCAATGAGTCAGTTCCAACAAGAATCCTTCTTCTTGGTGTTGCTTGTGCCAGTAGAAGAGACCAAGTTCAGTTCAGAAGCAAAGGAAAGTTTCATTCTTTGATCAAAGTATCAAAGAGAGGCATGAGTGTGTGCTCTCAAGAACACACTCTCTCCAAAAGGCCATTGATAGGACTGCTTTATAGAATTCTTAGCTGGGGAGGAAATAGAGTTCTTGACTGTTGGGTTCAGTTGTGTTGTTCAGGACACTACAGATTTTTGGGTGTAGCATTTCTGCACAGGGTCAGCCAAACTGAAGTGTAAGCTGCAGCAATTTCACACTAAGAATTCTGGCCAGGTATAAGACCTCTGCACAGTGTACCCTATGAGCAGGTGAAACTAGACTAAGCAAAAAGGAAAAAAAAATAGAAAAAAAAAGATGTTATTGAATATATTCTGCGTAAAACAATGGTCCACAAAGAGAAAATAGCATTATATATGTTTTCAGTAGAATATATAAAGAATTCCAAGAAAATAAAATAGACATTACTGAGAAACACAAATATTTAAAGCATTTGTGGAAAAAGAGACTGAACTGAAAAGACCGAAATAGAAGTATAGAGAGTTATTTTGTGGAACAGTGGGTTAAGGATCTGGCATTGTCACTGCAGCAACTTGAGTGGCTTCTGTGGTACAGGTTCAGCCTCTGGCCTGAGAACTTCCATATGCCATGGGCATGGCCAAAAAAAAAAAAGTAGAAACACAGTAATTAGGAAAATGAAAGGAGAATAAATACGTAGGAGGTCAACAGTGTGATAGTTAAAGAACAGAAAAATCCCAGTATCTCATATTTCATTAAATTAAATAATAAAGAAAGCTGAGGAGTTCCCATGGTGACTCAGCAGTAACAAACCCAACTAGTATCTGTGAGGATGCAGGTTTGATCCCTGGCCTCGCTCAGTGAGTTAGGGATCTGGCATTGCCGCGAACTGTGGTGTAGGTCGCAGATGTGGCTGGGATTCCACATTGCTGTGGCTGTGGTGTAGGCAGCATTCAGCCTCTATCCTGAGAACTTCCATATGCTGCAGGTATAGCCCTAAAAAGAAAAAAAAATGTTGGGGGACCCTGCAGTGTATTTTTTTTCCTTTTTTTTTTGAATAGTAATGTAATAAAGAAAAGTAGAATTACCAGAGTAGTAATTTGATAAAAAAAGAAGGGGAAGGATGATTTTTTCTTTTCATATTATTTGGTTGTTTTGTTTTCTTTCTTGTTTGTTTCATTTATTATTATTTGATTTGTTTTAGAATGGAAGCTGTTGTGTTTATAGATTGACAGAAAGGGGTCCAAAGAAAGAGAACATTAGGAGGTAGACCAGTTGTTCTTAAAAGGACCCAGGTGATCTAGCAACTGAGACACTTATTTTCCTAACTTAGAATGGGAAAACTGAAGAAGATTGAGTTCAAATAAATAAAGCTAAAAATTGAAAAGGAATTACACTAAAAAATTAACTTTTTCTTTTTAAACTTAGGTGAAACAATTTATTTAAAAAATAGTTTTGATCAAATGTTCACAGCCATCAGAATTCCTAAAATATTTGATGATGGAGTATTTATCTCTTAAATGTTTGAAAAGTTAAGAATCCTCTCAAACATTGTAGAAATTAAAAAATCAATTATTGTTTTAATATTTAACTTGAAAATTTAATAGTAAAAATGAATAAAGTAAATCACATACACAATTCTCTTGAAGTAGGTACAGTTTAAGAATTTATTTTCAATGAAAAAACTCAGGAAATCGTATTCATTTAATTTAATCAGTAATTTTTAAGGATCTTCTATGAGTAAGACTTCTTGAGAGTTTTTATAATTATTATGTATCTCAGTTCTCTTAACTCCCTTAATGTGGACACCAAAGGAAGAAATTGCTTGCTTGAAAAATATTGCAAGTTGTCGTACCAAGATAAATCAATGTCTTAAGTTATCTGTTCATTTATGTTGGAATTTTAAGTGAACCCAACTCTGCTTTTTGTCAGGCATGTAGTATACTAATTGAGTTGTCAGCTTTAAAATTTCTGTGGGTGATAAACTTGCCATGTTAAATGCCACTGTTAAATGTTGTATCAAATTGCAACAGGCTTTCTTGGTCCCCTGGTGAAATTTAGAAATGCCAGTGACTTCATTATATTTATATTCTTGTAAATTAAGGAAGTCCCCATTGAATATATATGCTTTTCAATCTGTATGCTTACTTAAATTATAAATATTAATTTAAGCCTTGTTATGATAGCAGTTATCTTTGTTAAAATGTTGTCTGTGTTCTGTCTTAAGAAGTAATTTGCATGTATGATATAAATTATGGCCTCATATTTTTCCTTCCATTAGCAATTCTCCTAAAGTTCATTTTTATGTTGATAATGTTTCACTGATAAAGAAAATCCTAACATCTTCAACTTTTTACGATTTTCAGTAATGTTCTAATTGATCCAGAGATAGCTCCTATTTGAATTGTCTTGTTCCATCTATTCTCACCTTTTCATATTCTTTGCCACCAGCCAACCCAGATACTCACCATAGCATACCCTAAAGCCCTTTCCCCCTAAATTTAATTTGTCAGTCATTCTATTTTCTGCCTAATCTTTGCTAAATGCCAATTTTGTCATTTTAGTTTCTACTTAAAATAATTGGACAAAAATTTAAATCCAAAAATGTTACTGTGGTTTTGAGATCCTCTGGTGTATTTTCAAAACTATTGCTCCAATGATATTACCAATATTCGAATGAGATCTTTATTTATTTATTTATTTGTCTTTTTAAGGCCGCACCCTCTGCATATGGAGGTTCCCAGGCTAGGGGTCAAATCGGAGCTGTAGTTGCTAGCCTACAACATAGCCACAGCAACACAGAATCTGAGACACGTCTGCGACTGACACCACAGCTCACGGCCAGGGATCGAACCCTCATCCTTATGGATCCTAGTCAGATGTGTTAACCACTGAGCCATGAAGGGAACTCCAAGATGATCCTCATCTTTATTGATCTACTAATTATTCCCTGAATGGTCCTTGAATATTTTTGCCTTACCTGGAAAGCCCACTAACATATATTCCTTACCTTAAGTGTCTTCCCTCTCTCCTTTTATTGCAATATCTATCCCAAATTTGTTTTCTTTTCTTTCAAGATTTATTACCCTCTGTACCACCTTCATGGTCATAAATCTCATAATGGTCATTATTGATATACATCATCTTGTTTTATCATTCATTTTTTTATGTAGGACTGTTGCCTCACCAAATAAATTAGAAATACTTTGACATTGGGAACTAGAACTTATTATTTTTATATACCATAGCATTGGGAAGAGTGATTTGCAAAACACGTATATTCAATAAATGCTTACCGATTTTTGTAAATATTTTGTTTTTCCAGCTCTACATTTTAAGATTGCTACTACATGTATTTCTTTGAGACTAGTTCAGAAATGACAGATTTATTATGGCTCCACTTTTCATTCTGCAGGTTTAAAATATTCTCTTACTTTAAATGAGAATCTCTTGTGAAGATATTTGCATTATTGACTATTCAACCCCAATTCTAATGCAAAAATTTAATTTATTTATTGGCTTTAAGTAATGTCATCAATTAATCAATAATGTTGCTAATATCAAGTGAATCAATCTATGTAACATTGTACCTTTGTCAAGTTCCTTCAAAGTTATTGTATCTCTTCCAAACACCTGAGGAGTGTAAAAAAATCAAATTTATATTTCTCAGCATTAGTGAATGCCGTTTTATTTTTCAAATTCCATCCAATCCTAAGTAGAAATTTTATTAGAAGCATTTAATATCTTTTTTCCCTAAATGACATAAAGTCCTCATATCACTATCCACTTTCATTTTTGTGCCTAAATTGAAACATTAGAAATGAAAGGGAGATTAACTGGATAGATATAAATATATCAGTCTGTCCAGCTTCTCTGACCACAACTTTGGAATTAGGAAACTATTTAATTTTCTTCTGACATTTGGATCCAAAATGTGTCCTTTGGAGGTGGTCACAGGTCAAGAATGACCATAAGAAACACTTAATGTTAAATCACTAGAGGAATGATTAAAGCATGACCTTAAATTTTGGTTCTTTAAGTTCTTCCTAATATGCACATGTTCTAATGTATCATAGGGGTCAAATTAGAACAAATTGAGCCTTAGGGGAGTGTATTAAACTAGAGAATTATGCTTTTTCTTTTTATTATATACTTTTAATCCCTGATTTATATAGCCATGTGCCCAGTCACCAAAATGTCCATAAAATTATGGTCTTGATTAATGGGTGAATTGATAGTTTGTACTGAATAAAAAATTAACCAAGTATTTTAATATAAATTAAGTAATTAATTTCAAGCTTAATTTCATTTTATTACAATGAATGTAAGTTATTTATTACACCCATCAGCAAATCTGTGTAAAATTTTTCAGAACTTTATTTGACTTTGAAAGTACCTATATCTTTCACGTTTGCCTTTTCTATAAACTCCAAAGGTCAAAGGTGGGACTTAAGTAATAATTGGCAGATGTTTCTCAAAATATCTGATATCCTTAAATTCAATTTAAGCCAATAAAGTAATTCCAAAATTTTGTATTGTCAGTGTTGCCAATATTCTGTACCCAGTGTACAGTAAACTCTTGGTAAGTGTTTGATTACTACTCTGTCATGTATTTATATATTATCACTTTAGAAGAAACAAATGAGGGTGATGAGCTTTCACTTCCAGAAATGTACATTAAATATAGTAGGGAAGTGAATATCATTATAAACAACATATATATCATTTGTTTAGTGAGTGTCTCTGGATCAAAAATACTAAAATGAGGAACTGACAAGTTTTTCTGGATAAATATTTTCTTCCAGTCTCATGTTTTTGATTTCACATTTTATTTCCTGTATCTTGCCAACATGGATAGATACTTTACATTCTTAGTCTAATTCCATTTTTTGAAAGGGCGTGAGTCTGTTTCTCCTCTAGGTTATTTCAACTGATTCTTGGTCACGGTGTCTTATTTCAGCATGTGTTTTATAATGTTGGAATGTGAGTTGAGGTTAAAGAGAGGTTCCTTTATGTAAATCTTGGGAAGCCTGGGCAAACTAACTATGTAGCTCTTCTGAAGGGATTTTATGTTTGCATCTGCCGCTTAGCTGTGGGCCCTACATATGAAACTTTTTTTATTTTAGGGCCATACCTGTAACATATGGAAGTTCTCAGGCTAGGTGCTGAATCAGAACTAAAGCGGCCACAGCCACAGCAATGTGGGATCCTAGCCTTGTCTGCAGCCTACACCACACTTCATGGCAACATCAGATCCTTAACCTACTGGAGCAGGGCCAGGGATTGAACCTGAGTTCTCATTGATACTTGCTGGGTTTGTTACCACTGGACACAGGAGAACTCCGAGACTGTTTTTTATACTTAATTTACAGACTGTGGTTTCCCAAAGAAAATGTATTTATAATTAATATCCCAAACCATGGTTAATTTGTTTAAGGAGAAAAATTTTTCCCTTACACAGGCCAGGAGCAACAATTCTCATTGTTGTTGGGCTGCTTTATTCTATTCCCTTCTTATATTAGGGTGAATCTTCTTCTGATCCAGTGTTATGTGGTCTTTCATTCCACCCCCTCTTCCAGCCAAGCTTGGATCCATTCTTTGCATTTGTGAGCCTTTTAGTTACTAGCATCCACAAATTCCCCATATAGACTTAGACTCTAGTTTTAAGATTTTTCTGTTTTTGTTTGTTTGCTTTATTTTTTCCCTTGAGGCACCATTACTTTCCTGAAAGATTAGAGATGCATTTCTGGGAGAATAGGATGGCAGGACAGGTTTTTGGGGAGTGGTCACACTATCTTGTCCACCATCTTATTAGAAATATAAATCTTTAATTCATGTTAAAACCTAATTTTAATTATCTTATGAAATTTAAGGATATTCAGCTGTTTTATTTCAAATTTGACAACAAACGTTTTGAACTTCCTCTCTGTCTTGTTGTTATTGCCCCAGTTATTTCACTTATTTTATCTTGAGAAAATAAATGCACGTTCACCTTTCCTTAAGCACTGTTCCCTCTCTTCCCTGTGCATCTCTCCTTTCATGGAAGTATTTTAACAGGTAGTCAAAATGTGAACATATTTTTAATTGTTGTAATAATAGAATAGGACTTACTCTTTTTTAAGCAAGTTTCCAAATTTTGAACAAAAATTTTCTTTAGCTATATCCCAATCTGGTAGCATACATAAGGCCTAGCCTATGAATATGAAACAGCTGCCTGAGTATGAATTTGCTCATTCTCTTAGCTTAAAATTTCAACATAGCTTGAATAAGTCTTTTATTTGGTCTAGTTCTAAAGTGCATTATATAATAGACATGATATTATTAGATTGTACTTTACAAAACTTTGATTTCACAGGTAATTAAACCACAAGGGGGTAAATACTGTTTAGATCATGTGGTATAGACACCATGTATTTAAATCTTAGCATTCATGTTTAAAACTGTCATTAATTTTGCTTAAATATGTTTTTCAGCTCTTCTTCAAGTGACAATTTCACTTAGCAAAGTAGAGCTTAGTGTGGGTGAATCTAAATTCTTCACATGTACAGGTATGTATTCCTACAAATATTTTCAGATAACTCATTTCATGCTTTAATTAGGAATATAATATGTAAGCTAAATTTAATTAGTCAAAAAGTCAATTCTCTAAAAATAAAATTGTATTGGGTTTATGATGATTAGAACATTCTTAATAAGTATGTTTTACATATCAAACACCATGGATTTTATTTCTGTTATTTTCAAGTTACTAATTTTGACTGCCAAACTAGATCATTCATTTTGAAAATAACTTATCAAATATAATGTATGCACAGTAACTTTTAAATCAATTTAAACATTATTTCTTTCTAAATAGTAATATTAAGATGAATGTAAATATTATAACTGAACCATTTTTGTAAATATGCAATGAATAAATTAGATATGGCATACCACATTATAGTTATACTTGAATAAAAATTTTAGGACAAAGAAAATCAAATATATCCTTATGAAAAATTAATTATTTAAATAGATATTTAATCATAAAAGTTTTTGCAAGATTTTTGTGATTACTATCAGAAATATTATATCTCATAATGCCATGGGAAATTATATAAACTTTATGTAGTTTATTCATACACATGTAGAATTCTTTCAGAAGATATTAACAAATTAAGTATCAAGTTGTTATTCAAAATATTCTAAAACTCACATATGAGCACATTCTACTTCTATTAGGCATCATTGTGTTTATTTTTATGCATATAAGCCTTCGTATCTAAAGTTTTAAAAAGTATTCTTTCAGTGCCCAAATTGTTTTTTTAATATATTTAAAATTGTTTCCATTCTTGATTGTACTTAAGCAATTCCAAACCATATTAAACAGGCATTTCTGACCTAAAACTCATTATAAAAGTTTTCTTGAGAATGGCATGCTTATTTAAATTATTATTAAAATTAATAGAAATAGAAGCTATAATAACATATCTGAAAAGCATATCAGAGTTTGCCTTCTGAAAGGTCTGAATTGATAGGTATATTGATACTTGTTTTTGTATATTGGCAAATGGAAAAGCCAAGAGTAGGAGAACAATTGGTTCAACGTAATTTATTACATCAGCACAGCTTTGGCCTAAGAATATAGGTCATTGTTTCTAAATCTAATCCATATTTTATATGCACAAATGCTCAAATGTATACACAGCTCAATCTATTTATATAATCACAGAATAATGGAATAGTTTAAAAATGATATTAAAAATAAAAAGACATTGTAATATTTTCTTGGATTTACATATCTTTATGATATATATTATATGATATAATTGCCTCTGTATGTAGTTCATAAGGTCAAATTAAGACATAATTTAAAAGTATGAACTCATCATATTCAGTGCTGAATTTGCTCTTAAAAATAATTATTTTTCCTTTTATGTAAATACATATAGGGAATTCCCATTGTGGCACAGCAGAAATGAATCCAGCTAGTGCCCATGAGGATGTGGGTTCGATCCTTTTCCTCACTAAGTACGTCAGGGATCCGGTGTTGCCATGAGCTGTGATGGAGGTTGAAGATACAGTTTGGATCAGGAGTTGCTGTACCTGTGGGATACACAGGCAGCTGTAGCTCCGATTCTACCCTAGCCTGGGAACTTCCATATGCCCCGGGTGCGGTCCTAAAAAGCAATAAATAAATAAATAAATAAATAAATACCTATAACCAACAATTGACATGGCCTTATTTAAGTTAAATATAGTACTAAAATAAAATTCTAAAAATAAAGATGTGGGAAATCTATGCAAAAATGGTTGCAAGTATTTTTCTATTACAATGGTGCCTATACTGATAGGATTCTAAAGTTTCCTGGACATAGACATCGAAAACGCAAAAAAATAAGTATGTCTTACAATTAAGCTAGAAGATGGTCAAGTTACCCACCTGGGATCTTGGATGCTTTAATCAGTAGAAATTTTGAGAGGCCAGAAGAGGAATTCAGGCAATGCTTTATTGGAACTCATGCAGCAGCATGAGTGAGTGCAAACTGGAATAGGTGCCCTCGTTCACTTCCTGAGGGGCAAGTTGATCCCTTTGATGTGTTGGGGGTAGGGGGCAGATCCGTGGGTCAGGCCAGAAGGGTGACTTAGGTTGTCCGTCCCACCACTTTGGTGGTGCTACTATTTGCAAGGATCATGCATAATACCCTGCTAGTGCTCCTAGAACCTCAGAAATGGCAGTTGGGTTTTGGCCTTTTTGTATCTTGTTGTTCATAATTTGCCCAAAAATGCACATGCATCCAGTTATCATTAGTCCCTTATAGTTTTTTGTATTCTGTTGCTCAAGGAGACTTTTGTTCAGGTGCAAGCACTGCAGGAAAGTGTCACAGGTCCCAGCTCCCAGCCTATCTTAGTCAAAACCCCACAGAACTAAACAAGAATGTGTCATGTATAGTAAATGAATTTTTATACTATATTTCCAAGAAAATAAATTTACTGCTATTTATTAATTTATCCAATAGCCCAGTCTTATCAGTAAAATGACATGGAAAGTTTTACTGGAAATTGTTATTCGTTAGAATTGCCAGGAAAAAAAAAAGAGAATTATGACTGCTTTATGAAAATTCAGAATAAACTGTCCATAGTGAAATTTTATTCCATATCATTAAGAATGAAAATGTCCATAATATTTCACAGAATATCCTATATAATATAAACTGTGGTTTTATATTGCTCAAATTTGAAGTCATGCACATTTAAATTTTTCTTTTGTGACTTCTTGATGGAGGAGGGAATTAAAACAAATAACTCCCCCAAATGAGTTACCCTGTCACAACTATGGTTTCATAGTTCTGTTCAGAAAGTCAGAAGATAACATAACTGAATCCACTTAAGATTTAACTGAACTTATTTCATACTTCTAATTTGAGATAGGAAGGAAGACAGTTTGTTCCTAAAGCCATCTATTGGGGAAAAAAAAAAAAATGAGAAGGGACTATTTTCTTCAAAAAGGATTTGAAGATTTACTTAACTTTATGTATTTTCCTCCAATACTTTTGAGTCAATAGTGTATGCTGCTTCCACAAATTATCTCTCAAGTAATCAGGTGAAATACATCCTTTTGGTAACTAAAAGCACACACAGGAAACTTGAGCTTTTACGAAGAGGATAATAACCTAGATTCTGAACTGGAACACTTAAATAAATGTTTACCTTGTAGTGATTTGGTTGTAATTGCCTAGCACTATAAGTATCATTTCAATGTATTCTAATTATCATATGATTAAATAGTTAACACTGTTTTAGATTAAAATGATGAAACTACTCATTTTGGTTGAGAAAAGAGATTAGCTCCATTAAAAAAAAAAAAAAAAAAAAAAAAAAGACGGAGTTCCCGTCGTGGCGCAGTGATTAACGAATCCGACTAGGAACCATGAGGTTGTGGGTTCGGTCCCTGCCCTTGCTCAGTGGGTTAACGATCCGGTGTTGCCCCGACCTTTGGTGTAGGTTGCAGACGCGGCTGGGATCCCGCGTTGCTGTGGCTCTGGCGTAGGCCGGTGGCTACAGCTCCGACTCGACCCCTAGCCTGGGACCCTCCATATGCCGCGGGAGAGGCCCAAAGAAATAGCAAAAAGACAAAAAAAAAAAAAAGTCATTGGCCTTATATATACAAGTTTAACAACTCAGGAAATTAATTCACATTTTTGTATTAGCAAAAACTAAAGTTTATTTTGTATAAAAATTTACATTTTTATGAGCTCTGCTGTATCAGGCAAGAAAGTGCTATCTCCTGGCCCTAGCAAAAGGAGTTGAGCAGGTGAAATCATGTCAGCAATAGTGTTTCTGTTTAGATATGTCTGTTAAGTGGAATTTACGTTGGACACAGTTACCAGGGCACTCTGAATTCCTCAGTGTAGTAATAATCCATAGATTACCTTGGTAAAGTTTAAACTATCCTAGTTTAAATACCATACTGGAAATTTCCTGTGAGTTTTACTCACTCAAACAAGGCTGAATCCTCAATGTTGGATAAATAAGAGTGAACATGTGTGGAAGCATTTGTGTTTACTTTCAATTTTGTAAGATTTTCAGATTTCCAGTCTTCTGTTTACATTTTTTTCTAAATTGTTAACAATCTTACATAATAGTAAATGGCAATGTCAAAACAAACACTGGAAACATATTTTCAAACATTTCTTCCCATGCAGCAATTGGTGAACCTGAGAGTATAGATTGGTATAATCCTCAAGGAGAGAAGATAATTTCAACACAGAGGGTAGCAGTGCAAAAGGAAGGTATTAGGTCAAGATTAACCATCTACAACGCAAATATAGAAGATGCAGGGATATATCGTTGTCAAGCGACAGATGCCAAAGGACAGACACAAGAAGCGACAGTTGTTTTGGAAATATACCGTAAGTCGTGTACTTATAAGTTGTATTGATTGAAATTGTACATTTTTCTAAAAAATTCAAACAAATTAAAATATATTTAACAATAAAAACTAACATTCATTAAGACTGTACTAGACAATGTGCTAAAACCTTTACAGATATCAGCTTATTTTTATTTTCCATAGTGCATCTCTAAAATGAAATAAGGTTGCAGACGCGGCTCGGATCCCGCGTTGCTGTGGCTCTGGCGTAGGCCGGTGGCTACAGCTCCGATTCAACCCCTAGCCTGGGACCCTCCATATGCCGCGGGAGAGGCCCAAAGCAATAGCAAAAAGACAAACTATAAATATATGGATGGTGCCAATTATGTTGGTTAACTAATACAGATAAAAATGTTTTAATTTTTTGAGGCCATGCAGAAACTATTAAGTAGAAAACAATAGTTCATTTGATGCTATAAAATTTGGGGAGTACTTTTTTCACTCTAAGGTAAAGGTCATGATTAGAACAAATCAAATTACATATGTGATAGCAATGACCAGTACAGAATGAAAATTGGGGAAGGATCCGTGAACAGTATTTGGACAGAGAAAAAACTGAAAACTCATGTAGTGAAGAATAATATATATCCAGATTCTTCACCTCCAGACATTTGCAGTAACAAGGCTTTCTACGCATACACTGTATTTTATGACTTGAGATTGATTGCTTCCTACATGTCCTTCCCCTTCTTTTTAGGAATTGTTAATTTGTTTAGGAACACTGAAGTTCATTGACTCCCCAGGTTTGAAACAAGACGCTATCACTTACTCCTGTGGCCTTGAGCAATTGTGTAACTCTCTGTCTACAGTTTCCTCATCTGTAAAATGGGTATAATAATAGTACCCACATCATACATAGAATTGCTTTGAGGACTACATTAATTCATACATAAAGTGCTTGGAGTGGTGTCTCAATTAATTAGTGGTAGTTAGCATTCCTACTATTGAAAAGTTATGAAAAGTTTTAGAATACTGGCTCATAAGGCATTTCTTCCTTATAGCTTTGTTTTTGTTATTCTAGAAGTGGGATGGGGGGGAAAGGCAAAAATATAGCAAGACTTCCTCTTCGATGACCAGAACAATTTGTTGGAAAATTGTTGCTCTCATTTTTCCTAATTTGACCTATTTTTCCCCCATTAGTTGCTAAGATGCTCAAGGAAAGAGATTGTACTTATTTATATGACTATCTATTGTAGCAAAAAATTTAACTTAATGGTAATTTCATAGACATAGTATCTGGAAAGATGTTTCATTTGAAATGATACAAAGGAAGACCCCTGGTGTCTTATTTGTGAAGGTAAACAATTTTTTTCCTTAACAAGAACAATGAAATACTTTTTTAAAAAAAAATTTCTCAAGTATAAATATCCATGTTCATGCATTCATTCAGTACACATATTGGATGCTCACTATGTGACAGATGATATTCTAATTCCTAGAGATTCATCAGTGACTGAAAAAGAAAATGTCACTGGCTACTTGGTGCCAATATTTTAGTTGGTAGAGACATACAAAAAGTGAGCTGAAAGTAATGCATAAATGCTAGATACATATGACATAGGATTATATAGGAAAGGGATTAAGTAGTTTAGAGATATAGGGAGATGGTTATTTTCTATGTGGAGGTTGGGCAGAAATTGGGAGGAATTTAAAATTGTGCAAATACCCCATAAGGAGAATGAATCTGGAGTGCTCAAGGAACTGCCCAGAGTAGAGACTAGGAGGAAGGAGAAAAAAATTGTATTAGAATATTGGGGCAGACTCCAGTTCAGATAGAATCTGGTATGGCATTATAAGGATTTTGGATTATATTCTCAGCGAGGTGAGCATTTATCAGGTAGGAGAATTCGATGAATTAGATGACCTGGTTTAAGGTTTTAAAGGACGTAGATTTACCTAATTATTTTATCATGGCATCTATAAGCACAGATTCTGAAATATGTTATTGGGAGAAGTAAGCAATAATACTTCTATGGTTTGTTTTACTTTCTTGATACAGAAAAACTCACTTTCAGAGAAGTGGTGTCTCCTCAAGAATTCAAACAAGGAGAGAATGCAGAAGTGGTTTGCCGAGTCAGCAGTTCACCTGCACCTGTCGTCAGCTGGTTGTATCATAATGAGGAAGTCACCGCTATTTCCGACAGTTAGTATTTTGGTAACTCTCTAAGTTATATGTTCTAACAATATCGCAATTTTTAAAAAGACTCAATCTACCTGAGCAAATATAGCAATTGGATTTTTTGACCTGAAGTGTCAAAAAACTGTTTTGAGAACCTCAAACTACAAACCAGGGGTTGGCAAACTGTGGCCTCAGGGTAAATTCAGCCCTTCCACTGTTTTTGTAAGGTGTTATGAGCCTACACCTAAACCTGTTCATTATGTATCACTTATGGCTGCTTTGGGAACAAAGTTGAACAGCTGTGACACAAATGGTTTGGCCTACAAAGCCTACAATCATTACTTAGATATTTACAGAAGAAGCTTGCTGAACCATGTTATAGTCAAGAAAAAACTATATACTAATGGTTCAAGGATACTGAATAAATAAAGGAATCAATTCTGATCCTTTGAAATCCTGCATATTATAATTCAAACATGATCCCATGGGCTCACTATATGTAAACTTAAAATAATACCTATATGAATCCTGTTTATTATTCTAGCACTCGTCTTTCAAAGACATCTATATGTTCTAAATATTATGGTAAGATGCATATGGATAAGAGAGAAAAGTATATTCATTCCAACTGTCTTCATGATTTTGATTCAGACTGAGCTAAAATTCCAGAATAATATGACATTTGGAATTGAATGCATAATTTGCTTACATTATGCTACTTCACCATTGTGAATTGGGAGCATTTTCAATTTAGAATATTTCATTGCACCTGCATTGCAGAGAGGTACAAAATAATTGAATCTTTTAAAATACTTTCTATCTTGGATGATTTTGTTTTGTGTTTCTAGGAGATGAAACTTCTATAACATAAAAGAAATAGTTTCTATTTTTAAATATGTTCAGAGAAAGTATCATGATCGTGTTTAATAGTCATTTTTTAATTTTGAGAGAATTTCTCTGGACTTGGCATTTTCAGTGCTTGTCAATCATTGACTAAAACTCTTTTCTATAATAATAAATTAATGATAAACTATACTTTATTTACTCTTATTTTATTTTTGGATAACTGATTTTAATTTTGCTAATAAATTGCATGAGTAAATGGTAGTCTGCTTTCTTCCTTTCAGTAATGAAGAAAAGGCTACTACTTTTATAGTAGTTTAAATGACAATGTCTCAAATGTTTTCAAAAAGTTACTAATATTAGGCTTCAAGTGTACATCTGGTTTATTGTAAACCTTAATTGCAAGGTTTGGGAGTAAGTTATATTTTAAAAGAGACGCATAGAAAAAAAGGCCTCAAAGCAAAGATTCATGGTCCAGTGGAGTGCTGAAGGAGGAGTGATGCTTCTATGCTACAATTTACACATTTTCCCTCAGTATTTCAAAATGAGATGGTGTGAAACTGGCTCTACTCATTTCCTTGGCCCTGAAGCTTTGAAAAAGTTTTCTCACTGCTCTGTACCCAATTCAGATTCTTCATCTGTAAATAATAAATTATCATCTGCATTTTAAAAGAGGGTTTGTGTTTTAAATGACAGGCCTATAATAATTGTGTATTAAGTAATGAATACAATACTATATTTTAGAGTCTCAGCATTTCCTTTTCTTATTCCTTCTTACTGAGCTTTCAATTTTTTGGATCAGTTAAACATAGAAACAGCACTGAATTGCATGGCAGATGAAATAGAAATTTTTAAAAGGACATAAAATTTGGTTTTGCTTTGGGATATGAAGGATGCAGGTTGGACAAACTTTTGTGCAGAAGGACAAGCTTTTCTGACCTTTAATATTTGAGAAAATTGCCATGTACTTCATTATTGAACAATTGGTGCATTCATAATGGATTTATAAGAAGTAATATTCTCCAAGTGATTATAACTTATATGATTCTTTTATTAAAACTAATGAAATAAGATTAGGTTTATAACCATGAAAAGAACATGTAAGGGGATTTAGAATAATACAGAGTGTCTAGGTAACTTTTTAAAGCCTTAATGGGGCACAGAAGTAAAGTTTAGAGGCTCCATATGAAACAAAGAAAGTTTGGATAGGACCGTCTTATTAGTCATGCTTTTGGTAGCAGCTGTGTGACAGATATTCAGAATTAATATTCTAACATACTACTTGAAGTGGAGGTTTTCCATGTTGTTTGTTGAAAGGAGATTCGTATGCTAAAAAATCCAAGTATTTGAGGAGTATTTTATTATAAAAATTGACTATCCTGACTTTTAATCCCTGATGGAGGGATATGCTATTGCAGATGCCTGTTCAACCTCAGCCATGGAGAGAGGAACTAGGAAGGTGGGAATAATATATACACTCCGTGGATGATGGATAAGAACCTACTGTGTAGCACAAGAATTACTACTCAATGTTTTTAATAATCTATATGGAAAAAAGAATGGATATATTTATATGTATAACTTATCCACTTTTCATTACACCTGAAACTAATAAAACATTGCAAGTCAACTATACTCTGAAAAAAAATAAAAAAAGGAAGTTATCTCAAAAACTCCCTAAATGCAGGAGTTCCTGCCATGGCTCAGGAGTAACAAACCTGACTAGTGTCCATGAGGATGCGGGTTTGATCCCTGACCTCGCTCAGTGGATTAAGGGTCTGATATAGCCATGAGCTGTGCTGTAGGTCACAGATGTGACTCGAATCCCGCGTTGCTATGGCTGTGATGTAGGCTGGCGGCTGCAGCTCCTATTTGACTCATGGCTTTGGAACTTCCATATGCTGCAGGTTCGGCCCTAAAAAAGCAAAAGCAAAAACTAACAACCAAAAAAACTCCCTAAATGCATTGAGCTTTTTCTAATGAACTACCCTTTCTGCATCAAAAATCTATGGTTAAAATCGTCTTGCTCAATAAAAAAATGTTATGAAATATACTTCCAGTATAAAAATTCATTCAACAGTTATTGAACATCTAGTATATTTTATCTACTGTGCTAGATGGTGGTGATTCATGGTTAAAGTGATAAACAAGTCCACTGCCTTCAAAATATTAATAATCTAGTGGGAACAATCAATACATAAATCAGTGAAAACAAGGTATTTTGAGGTCTGTGATAAGCAAAGTGCAGTGGTAGGGGGTGATTAAGAAAGAACATCTGTACTAATTAAGACAAAGGAGAGTGTTCACATGTCTGCTGATAGAGGAAAGTGACCTTTAAACATGAAAAGGGATTAGCTAGCTAGAGAGTGGTAGAGACATTTCAAGAGGAGAAAATACCATATGCAATGGCTCAGAAGCAAAATAATTTATTACCTTCCAGAAATTGAAATAAGTTTATTATAACTAGATTATAGGTAAAACTAGAATACTTATGATAACCGATAAACATATCTAGGATTTGGAAATAAAGGACTAATAGTAAAGGAATCTGGAAAAGAAGGTTGAGCCAAGTCAGCATGGCCTAGACATCTCTGTTGCATTTAGAATCTAGCCAAGGTGATGTCACTAAATGGTTTTAATTAAGGTAGTGACATGATCTAATACGTATCAAGAAAGATATAAATGCTTCAGTGAGGAGAGTGAACTGGATGGGCGTCGAGGCAGTGAGAACAGTTTGAGTCTAATGAAGTAATTGCTGAGGGAAACGGAGATTTTGGACTAAGAATGATAAAGGGAGAAGTGATAGGGTATGGGTTTGATTGGATATGAGGGCTAAGGGAGATGGGGAAGTCAAAGATGACTCAAGAAGTTTGCCTTGGGCAAATCATTCAATGTAAAAACCTGTGAGGGCAGAACTAGAGAGTACCATAGACATTTCAGGTGGAGATAGTGAGCTAAATTTTAAACATGTTGAGATTGGAGTATTTAAAACTCTTCCTAAGTACGTACATCTGGTTTACTCTTAAACAATTCCAGAATCACAGGAATCATTTGGTGTGAAGAAAAATTAAGAATCATCAAAATATGGATTGAAAATATAAGAGTAGATGAGGCAAACCATTCAGTGGCTGTGGAATAAGAAGAAAAAGGGATTTAGAAAAATTCCCTCTTAAAGAAGCTTAAAGCAGAAACCTTGTTGAGTATCATCTGATTGCATTTCTTTTTCTTATAGCAATAATGAAAATTTGGATGTCTATAAATCTGAAATAAATAGATTATCTCTAAGAGTTAAATAGTTCTTGTATTTATATTTATGTGGATTAATTGAAGTAGTGCTTTCTTCAAATATTTTTGTAAACATTAATAATGCTTTTTGGATTGATAGTTTGCTAACATCATTTCATGGACTTTACCCATATACTTGGAGTTTTAGAATTATAGTTAAAGGATGACAATAATTTGTTAAGTTGGAAAATGCAATATTACTAAGACTTAGGTATGACTTATTGCATCCTTCTCTAAATTTGAACTTTTATTTCTACAGTTGACCTATAAGCAATACAAAGTTCGGGGTGTTGAACTTGTCAAGCAGGCAAAAATTCAAGCATAATTTATACTTGGTCTTCCTTATCCAAGGTTCCTCCTTATCTGTGGTCCAGTTCTGCATCCTAGGATTCAATCACTTGTAGATTCTATAGCACCATATTTACTAGTGAAAAAAATTCCTGTATAAGTGGATCTGTACAGTTCACACCCATCTTGTTCAAGAGTCCACTGTAATTGCTTCTCATTCTAATTTCTAGCAACACACTTGAATGAATTATTTTCATTTATTTTGAAATACCTTGCATTTTTAGGAGTTTTGAGTTACTTGAGGACTTGTTGTGAGTTATACTTTAAAATTTCTTGAAGATTGTCTTTCTTTCTCTCCAGTCTCTTCTTTGGTGAGAAAATTTACCAAATTTACCAGGGGAAAGCATCTGCATAAATATTTTTGTATCTCTTCATGGGGTGAATCTAAAGAGGAAGTAAATATTTGGGGAAATTTTATATCTCCTGGGCTGCAAATTATGTATCTGTAGCTTTATAATCAGTATTTTCTCTCTGAGGTAGCCTCAGAATCTAGACATTTTCATCCCTTATAACAATCTTACACAACCAATAACCACATGCTTACCTGTTTTAATGGCCTTCTATGGTCTGATAACTTCAGTATTTGTATGTATGTATGTGTGTATTAATTTTCTATTTTTGGATGCCCCGTGGCATATGGAAATTCTCCTGCTAAGGATCAAATCCAAGCCAGAGTTGTGTGTGACCTAAGTCACAGCTGCAGCAATACCAGATCCTAACACGTTGTGACACAGTGGGAATTCTGTGTATGTGTTTAAAACCAAAATTTCTACTTTGATTTAAGAAATTGCTATGATAAATGAACACCAAATATGGATGGCTGAAGGTGATAGCAAAGCAATGTATTTCTTTTTTTTTTTTTCCCCATTTTGTATGAGCAATGTATTTCTCATTCCTGCAAAATCCAGTTGGGTGGCATGGGTAGAGGCAGGATTCTATCCCTGCATCCATTTAGTGATCCAGATTGAGGGAGGCTGGACCATTTTCCCATGAGGACTCTGTGTTTGTCCTTACCTCTCTATTAAGCCAGAGGATAGGGGAAAATTATTAGTGAATATTGGAGCAGTTCCAGAAAGTAGCCTTTAACGGTAGATATCCAGAAATGGGTACCTTCAATTGAAAAGGTTTAAGGAGTCAAGAATGCGTTTCTCTTATTCTTCAATGTATCCAAATATAGTACCTAGCAAATATATGATGTTCAATGATATCTATGGATGAATTAATTAATGATATTTAGGATATTGCATTTATGACGCGTTTCAAAAGAGTACAGGATGTAAGAGCATTCTTTACTTAGTAAGGAAGGAAAAGGTCTTAACATTGCAACACAATTGTAATGATTAAAAACTAAGGGCATACATTATGGAAAACATCATCACGCTGAGATGCTGCTTAGGCTAGCCAGACTGTTTTAAACAATCAGCTAATGCATGCCCTATAACAGCTCATTTTTGTGTATATGGATGTGCATACACTCACACATAAAATGAAACCTTGAAATAAAATTAATGAAGTCTAAACTATTCTTTCCTAATGTGGATTATCTTGCATATTGAAAAAAAATCTTTCAAATATATTTGAGATATGACCAATTTCTATGTCCTCTATGTGACTCGAATATTATATTGTTTAGTTCTTCCTCGGGTTATGTGCAATTATTAATTTAATTATTGTGTGAAGAAGGATATTCAATTAATTTTCTAACCCTTTTCCATACCCAAGTCACTACATATTTGCAGTCAGTATGTCTTCATGTCTGTAATATCTCATCCCTCAGCTTTGTTCTTTCGCGTATCATTTTTGCATTCAAAGTACCAAGGGGAAAATAATAGCCTAACCATTTTATGTAGAAATAAAGTCTTGAATGTATTTTTGAAAAAAGATGTAACACGGCAGTGTGGAGTAGAAAAATTGAAGTCATGAAATTACATTTTACTTTCAAATTTGAATTTGTTTGTTGATGAAAAGTTTGATAGTGTCAGACAAGTGCCATATTTTAACTCATAGCAATTTAGAGCACGCTGGACCCTGCTTTCAATTACTGATATCATTTCCTTCTCTTTGCTTACTTTCCAGATCGGTTTGCTATGTTAGCCAACAATAATCTGCAGATTCTCAACATCAATAAAAGTGATGAAGGTATATACAGGTGTGAAGGAAGAGTAGAGGCTAGAGGAGAAATTGACTTCCGTGATATCATCGTTATTGTCAATGGTAAGCAGAGAATAATTTATACATATTGTTGCATCTCAGCCATGTTTTTATTAAAAGGGCAACCATGTAAACTCAGCATTCACAACTTCTCTAATAAGCCTCCTCTATACCTAGAGGAAATCTCACCTCTTCAACAGCATCAGTTACATTGTACTTCAGCCTCAAGGGCAGTTTCCCTGACTTATTTAACCTAGTCATCCTCGTTTACAAAGAGTCTATAGAGGAGAAGTTGCCCTTTGCTGGCTTTGTAGTTGTTGAAAGAATGCCAAATAAAACATGACAGACCTAGAAATTATCATGCTAGAAGTGGACCTAGAAATTATCATGCTAGAAGTCAGCCATACAATGAGACACCAACATCAAATGCTTTCACTGACATGTGGAATCTGAAAAAAGGACAGACTGAACTTCTTTGCAGAACAGATGCTGACTCACAGACATTGAAAAACTTTTGGTCTCCGGAGGAGACAGTTTGGGGAGTGGGGGGATGTGATTGGGTTGTGGGATGGAAATCCTGTGAAATTGGATTGTGATGATCATTATACAACTACAGATGTGAGAAATTCATTGAATAATAATAATAAAAAAGAACAATACTAGTAAAAAAAAAGATACTAGATTTTACTTTTAAATTACATGAACTACTTGCTTAATCTAATCTAACAGTTTTTGCAGGTTTTCCCAAATTTAATAATTGAATATATTGCTACCATTTGGATCCAATTCGTGGATGCTAACACTAAGCTTATGACCTCAAGATGACATCTCTTTCTGCAAACTTGGATCCTTTTATGATATTTCCTGCCTGGATTAATATGATATTCTATGAAGCCATAAGATAAATTAAGCATATCCAAGTTATCTATACTTTGGTAATCTATTGTATTACCGAAATGACCTTTTTTTTTTTTTTTGTCTTTTTTGCTATTTAGGGCCACACTCCAGCACATGTAGGTTCTCAGGCTAGGGGACCCAAGCGATCTCTGCAACCTATATCATAGCTCACAGCAACGCAGGATCCTTAACCCACTGAGCAAGGCCAGGATCGAACACGCAACCTCATGGTTCCTAGTCGGACCATTGTATTTCCTTTTTTTTTTTTCTCTTTTGTATTTTAAGGGCTGCACCCAACACACCCAAGGCATGTGGAGGTTCACAGGCTAGGGGTCTAATTGGAGCCACAGCAGCTAGCCTGTGCCACAGCAAGGTGGGATCTGAGCCATGATTGCAACCTACACCACGGCTCATAGCAGTGCCAGATCCTTAACCCACTGAGCAAGCACAGGGATTGAACCCACGTCCTCATAGATACTAGCAGGGTTTGTTAACCACTGAGCCACGATGGTAACTCCGCACTTTATTTCTTTACATCTATCAAATATACTCATTTTCTCTGTCATACTCTCCATAAGAATGCTGTCCTTTCTAATTGTTTTCTTAGATTTTTCTTGAATAGCTATGAGTTGTTTACTCTCAATCTCACAATTCCAATTTTCTATCCACCAAGGCTTTCAAACTTTGAAATTGTCAATGTGTCCCATTATCTTCAATACAAAATCAAAACCACTTTTTTATGGCATGGGATGACTTGTGTGATCACCAGCCATCTTCTCCAAGCATTCAGCCATGAGTAACCCATGCTGCAGCCATATGGAAACCTAGTAGTAATACTGTACAGATGTACTTTTTTTTCTGTTTTAAAATAAGTTAGAAATGAAATAACTATAATCACAGGATTCTTTAAGCAGAATGTAACTTTTTTTTCTTTTTGGATTAAGCAAAATATGAATTTAAATAGAAAGCTGTGCATTTTCTATGTGCTAGGGCTGGGGCAGGGAAAAAAATCAGTATCTTTTTCCATATCTTGAGCCCCTCCCACCAGGAGCAATGGCTGCAGTTTCTTGAAGAGACTGAAGAACAGCACAAGGAACATCATATAGATCAAGAATTATTTGATTTTTCCTTTCCTGGAGCAGAGTTAGTTTAACCACAAAGTCCATGCAGAAAGAGAATATTAAATCACTGAGAATTTTTTTCTCTCCTTGTTTAAGTCAATAATTAATTGGTTTTTGTGGAAAATATAATGGAACAGAGCAGTATAAACTAGGCAGGCTGGTAGAAATTGCACTTGTTCATGGGGGAAGAAGCCAAACTGTCAGGTCTTCTGAGAGAAGATTTTTCTGAGAAATTCTTCTGTGTGCAGAGTCTGGTATTTACTAACAGTTCCATAGTCAGTGGAGATTTTTTTCCTTCAAGACAAGAGAAATGCTTTAGTGCATGAAGAATAGGTGCAATTATGGACACAAGTACTATGTATCTATATCTAAATAGCTATATCTATTTTCCTATCTATAGCTATAGACAACTCTAATATCTTTCTCTAATATATAAAATAAACAAAGGTAACTTACAGTGGCTATTTAGTTTCTTAGTTATTATCAATTGTCCATGTTGTTTTGTTTCCAAAAGAATTTAAGGTAGGAAATATATGTGCATTTTATCATGGGCAAGGCCTTGTGCTCAGTATGCTGTTATGAAAATGGGAGTATAATATTTCTTAACACACGTAAAGTTTTTTTAAAAAAGAAATAAATTTATACCAAGTAGATATATACACTTACTATATGTTATATATATGTATGTAAAATTATGCATATATTTGGAAAACATTAAAAATATTCGAGTCTGATATTAAAAAGGAAATGCCATCTGGCAGACGTAGAATATTAAGCTTTTATTATCCATCCTTCTTTTGTAATTTCTACTCTAATACATTTGTAGCATGTGCTAATCTACTTCCACACTGGATCATCTATGAGTGTTTAAATGTGATTACATTTACTTCCAAGGAAGGATTATTTGGGTATGAATGTGCTCAATTAACGAAGTTTGAATCTACAAGTCCATCATGGTCTGCATTCACACTAAAATATTTACTTCCATATTTATACTTACTATTTCAAGGTTCTTAAGGGGCTAAACTCTGGAATGTGTTCTTTTATGCAACTCGTAGCCATCAAATATTTAATGCCCTGTTGTGACTGAAGCTAACTGGCCTTCCTCAAAGCAAAGAAGCCTCTTTCCACGTCCCACTTTTCCTCCAACTGTACATCCTAAGCAACTACACATCCTAATCTGACCTTCTTTACTTGAACACTGCTTTATCTCCAGTTCAGCTTATTAGTCACATTTCCCTGGTATGGTCACAAACTCTCACACCTTAGCATTGCTAACCAATTTTCTTCAAAATAGCAGTGTTCGCAAAATCAACCATTGATTTATTCCCCTTCTGGATGATGCAGTTGGACCCTGTCAAGGGGATGCATTGACTAATGCCACCAGACACGTGTGCTTTTTTTCTCACATTTTGGCTTTACTTTGGTCAGAAAAATCATTCTGCTACAGCCTTATTGACTCTTGCCCTGCTTACCAGCACTTTTTAAGTCTTGAACTCTCTCTAAAAGTAGCCTTTGTTATTTCTCTCTTACAAAACCTCTTGAAGATGGCTTAATGAAAACTCTGAGGTTGTAAAAGTTGACCTTAGTTTTAAAAAATAAAATAATTTTATTTTTAGCAAAATAAAATCACTGCTTTTATTCACATGATCTTATTTTACTTCAAGTACAATATTTAACTTATATACTTTTCTCCCCCTTTTTATAGTGCACCCCTCTCTCTTATTTGCTACTACTGTTTAGTCTTACTAATGTGGACTTTATCTTGGACCTCTTTCAACTCCTTCCACCTCAAAGTGTATTGAAGTCCCAATCAAATATTCCAGTCAACTGTTTCTTCACATTCTCTGTTTTCTTGCCAAATCCCGGCTCTGAAAGAAGCTATTCTCCTTTGTCTATTGTTTGCTTTTTGAAGCTTTTCCCTCACATTTCCTTTCTTCCAATACATAGTCTATTTTTTCAGCAATTACTTGAAAGATACCCTTGTTAGTTTCCTCTATAGCATCAGTGATACTAAATGTTAAGGATCTCTTTTTCTTAACTCCCTCTATGACTTTCCTTCGATATTTCTCAATGCCTTGTATAATTTTTACACAAATATCTATCTCCGCCCCCCTTAACGGGTTATGCATCACTGCTCATTACCACTTGAAATGCAGTGTTTCCAGTGGGAGGATTATGTATCCCCACCAATTGGAGATGTGATTTCCTCTGGCCATTGGCATATAAGAAAACATAATATATACTATGGGTGAAATCAAGCTTCAAGAAGAATCACATGTTACTTCTCTTGTGCTTTGCTGCTGCCATGAAGCCTGTATGATCCTAAGACAGACTTCTTTCCCTTGAGCATCAGGGCGATGACACATGGACCAGAGTCTCAGTTGATCTGCAGGTGCAAACACATAACATAAATAAGAAGTAAAACCCTTTTTTAAGCCCTGAAATTTTGTTTTTTCTTTTTGTCGTTGTCTTTTTAGGGCCATACCTGCGGCATATGGAGGTTCCCAGTCTAGGGGTCGAATAGGAGCTATTGCTGCTGGGCTACGCCAGAGCCACAGCAACGCTGGATTCAAGCCATGTCTGTGACCTACCCCACAGCTCATGGCAACGCCAGATCCTTAACCCACTGAGCGAGGCCAGGGATCAAACCCGCAACCTCAAGGCTCTTAGTCGGATTCGTGTCTGCTGTGCCACAGTGGGAACTCCTAAGCCCTGAAATTTTACGGTCATTTATTATCACAGAAAAGAAGACAAATGCCAGAACAGTGGCTTTTTCCTTCTTAAGCAATTTAAATACTGTCTGACTTAGGAGTATGTCTGAAATTACTTCCACGACTGTGCCTCAGACATCTTAGAATTCCACTTTCCTCTGATGGTGATCATTTCTTATAGAGTTTTTCTTACCTTATCAGTATATTGGGAATTCAACTAAAGATTTTTGACAGAGTTTCAATATTATTTTATATCACACATATATTTATTCAATAAGTAGGTGAGAAGTGCTGGCTGTATTTTTCACACTGTGTTATGCTCAGAATACTAACAGGCCTAATAGAGCACTCTTTCCCTCAAAAGACTTATAGTTTTATCTCAAGTAACTTACAATAATCAACTTTACTAAAATCCCTTATTGTTTATGGAATAGCTGAGTACAAAAGCATGTAATTAATAAGTGTGATTTTTATAGATATTCACAGTCTATTTTATAATAAAAAGGAGCACCTAATGTGGCTGAAGAAGAGACTTGGTATTTGGGATAAATCTATTGATTAAAAACTATGATTTGTAGAATAAAGAAAAGGGAAATATATTGCAGACAGAGAGATGGAACAGCATCTGCAGAAGCAAAAAGAGTTTAGGATATGAAAAAAGATCCAGTAATTTAACTCCTACTGGAATATGATATTTTCAGAGGGAGTGATGGTTGTATTTGTTGGTTTAGGAATTACATGAGATGCAGCTGCAAAGCAGGAGGGGCTGGCTCGTGGAGAACTATGGACTTATTTCTGGGAGACAAAGACGAGCTATCATTGAGGAGCATGGTACCTAGAGAGAGAAGGATAGAAGCAAGGAGTGGGAACAAGTTCAAGTCAGAGATAAATAAGGCCACTGCTAATAGGCAAAGAAATGAAGAAGAAGGTATATAATCAGGTAGTGTTTGAAAGAAAGCCATGATGTTTACAAGTGTGTCACATAGGCAAGAGCAATCAGGGAGTAATTTCTAATGTGGGTTCTAGGCTTCCAGTATTGTAAATGCAAGTAAAAGTGACCAATAAGAAGGGAAGTGAAATGTATCTGGCAAATTGGGCAATTCTGAGGGTACGAGAGGCATTAGGGTGAACAATATCATTTGCATGGCCTAGGTAACACCTAGAGTGCAATGACTTAAAGAATAAATGTCCATATACATTCACTGAAGAAGAAAGGTATTGTAGGTACAGCACTTATTACCTCAGCTTGTGGAAAACATTATAAAGTTGAGTTAAGGACTAGAGGAAGTAACTGGCACATTAGTACATTTGTAAGGAAACGTTAACTTGGACATAAAGAGGATGTGTTTTATGCTGAACCTGGAAAAAATGAATCAAAATGGATGAGGATGTGGATTAATTTACAGGTGTGTCTGATTGATAATTCGAGAGAATTATTGCCACACAACTTCAATATTCAATTTCCAATCACTGTCTTCTCTCAACTACCAATATTGAGGTACTTCAGATATTTCTCCAGTATTTTTCCACATATTTATATGTGTTTCTACTGGTTGTTTACTGGTCTTCCAAATGCCTAAACTTTTATTTTCATTAACCTCTCAGTGGCTGCCTTTCTTTTATTATTATATCTTATTTCATTTTTATTATATATTTTTTGAATTTGCTGGCCACCTTTTTCCATACATTTTGAACTCCTTTTGTCAGATATACTACAAACATACACACATACCCACATACACATTTGTACACAAATTATGAGTATGTTCTTTAAAACATTAAAGATGAAAATTACTTCTCTTGTTTTAAGCCATACCTAGCCTCCCACCATCAGATTCTTAGCCCTTTCTTAAATAAAATGCTCACCAAAACTACTCGGAAAGTGATGAAAGACCTGAAAATAACTTTTAAATTTAAAATATAGCCAACAGAGGGTTATTTTTATAAAATGTTCTTTTAAGGTGTAATGATTCATAATTTTCTGAATCTTTTGTAAATTCGTGAAGAATGATTTGCTAACTGCTGGTTCAAACTTGGGATAATGGAAGCAGGAACAATTGAGAGTGAATGAAAAACACATAGTAGTATAATTTTAAAGCAATTGTGTCCTTAGTCTTCCTTCGAACATTAAAATCAACAGTGATGACAATGACCAGAGACATTTGTGCAAGTAGTTATCTGAATGTATAGTGCACTTTGTTACTGCAGTGACCCTCAGGCAGTGATTTTGTATTCCTAGCTATTTCTAGCTATTTCTTAAAGTTAAGAAAATTAGGAAAAATATTTTCATAAAAAATGAAAAGTCAGAATTTTTCTCCTTAACTTTTATGGAATATTATATGATGCAAAACATATCTAAAAGCATAGAAGACATAAAATTAGCTTCTTGAATATCAATAACATAATTGAATCAACCATGCAGAGATATAGTTTAAGTCAGTTTGGTTACAGCAAATTATGAGGGAATTTGTAATTTACTACACAACGAATTGTAATTTACTACTACCCTTTCACTAAAGGGTCAATAAGTAAGCATTTATTAACCACAACATTTTCTAATTTTATTAAATATTTTTTCTTCTGAATTATCCCATTAGATTTTAAAGATTAGCAGTCTGGGAATATAAGGAATATATATATATATATACACACACATACACACACATACATATATATATGAGAGTATAAAGAATATATATATTATATATATATGTATAAAATATATATATTCTCCTTAATACTTATGCAACCATTATTTTGGCAATTTTCCAGTGATAGAAAATTAGATAGATTGATGGATCACCTGCAAAGATCTAGGCACACCTTTGTCTTTCTCCTCAACATAATTAATTGGTGTAAATAATTAATATAGTTTGTTACCTTTTCTTCAACATGTATTTCTCTTCTACCCAGAAATTCCTAAGTATATTTAAAGGGGAATATTGCCATATTTTAAAGGCTATAGAGATGTATGTTTTTATTTTATAACATATTATTTTCAAATTCTGATTTAAAAAGGAGACAATTTTCTCATTGTTTGAATCAGAGCCCCAGTCTGAATTTATCTGTCTCCTAGATTGCACTCCCCTCTTGGTCATATAGGTACCGTTCTTTGTATTAATGCAAATACATTTTTAAATACAGTATAATTTTTTTCTTTATGCAGACATAGTCAGTTTTACTAGGATGAAAGAGTGAAAATTTTCTATCTAAACTGTCCTCTCTGTCTCTGTCTTTGTCTTTTAACCTGACTGATTTCCAGTTGCCTAAAAGACTTTTTAGTTCAAGCATCATTTCTATCAAACCGTTTCAATTTCACCTGCCTTATTACATGAGGTCCCCTCCTCCATGATATTTCGTAACTCTGGTTTCATCTCTATAAAATTCTCTCAAGTTCAGATGTTGAAAATGACTCACCAGATTCCACGGAGTATGCTCACGTACAGGTTTTATTTTAAAGAAAAATATATGGTGTAGCAAGAGTAAAGGAAGGCAAGCATGCATCAGGCTGTCAAGAGAAAATACTATGTGCAAGATTTCCAAGGGCCTTTCCCACACAAGACTGTTGCTGGGTCTTCTGCTTGAACCACCAAGGTATGAGTGAGGAATCTCAAAGAGGCTCTCAGTAATTAAGAGCTTATGTTATCTTAAGTAATCAAAGCAGGTTTAACAAATTGGTTAATGCAGATGCAAACTATCAGCGCAGAAAACGCCTGGGAGATTGCTAGGGGGAGTTTCTGGTTCATCGTAAATTCCAAAGTCTTTATTTGGCTGAAAGTTTTTGACAGACATCCAAGAATCCCCAGAGATATTTTAGAACTTTTCTAGCAGAGCTATAAAACATCTCCATCTATAAAACATCTATAGATCTATAGAGCTATAAAATATTTCCGTCTGTGCCCCTTTCACACTGACTTGAAATTATACATCGATGTGTGAAATTATCTCACAGGCTAGACCATTAATGATTCAAGAACAAAGGTAATATTGTATAGACTCAAGGAATATCTTAGTTTTGTATATAGAAGACAGTCTATGACTTTTGGAATGATTTCTTCAGTTTTTAATAAAACAAAACCAAACAAAACAAAGCCACCAAATTGTTTTCCAAAATGGTTGTATTATTTTACATTTCCATTCAGTGTATAGGGATTCCACTTGCTCCACATCCTTATTAAGGCCTTGATATGGTCAGACATTTATGTTTAGACTTCTAATAAAGGCTTAGGGGGTTCAACGGAAGATTAATTTCCATTTCTCTAATGGCTATGGATGTTGAGTATCTTTTCAAATCCTTGTTTACTCTTTTATCTTCTTTTTTTTTGGCTAAGTCTTTTTTCAAATCTCTCTCTTTTTTTTTAACTGACTCCTTATTACTGAGATTTTGAAATTACATATTTTTATGTACAATTTTACATACAATTCCTTCATCATATAGGTGCTTTGGAAATATTTTCACCCAATTTGTGACTTGTCTTTTCATTATTTTCACACTGACTTTTAAGGAGCAAAATTTATTTTGATGAAGTCCAATTTTCTTTATCCTTCCCTCCCTTCCTCTTCCTTCCTTTCCCTTCCTTCCTTCCTTCCCTCCTTCTTTCAATCATGCCAGTGTATGTAAAATCTAAGGAATCATTGTCTAACCTACATGTGGTTGGCCCGCCTTATCTGCAGATGTGAAACCTGTTGATAGGGAGGGGTGGCCTGTATTTGCTGTTACTGCAGAAGTCATTTTATGTAAGGGACTTAATCGTCCTTGGATTTTGGTTGTCTTGTGGGGTGGTATGTGCTCCTGGAACCACTGCCCCCCCACAACCCCCATGATGCACATAAGGAGGGACCACTATACAGTAAGATTTTCCTAATCTTTTAGAAGTTTTATAATTTTTGGCTTTACATTTATATCTATGAGCCCTTTAGATTTAATGCATCATTGGTTGAGAGGCTTTACTTTATTAGCTGATTTGCCTTTGTATGATTCAAAATAAATTAATAATATACATATTTCAGGACTTTATTCAGTTCCACCGATCTGGTTGTCCATACCAATATCAAACTGTCTTGATTTCTGTAGCTTTATAATAAATTGGAATAAAATATTTTGTTAAGTCATCCAGCTTCGCTCTTCTTTTTATAAAAGGGTAGTCTCATAATAAAATATTCTATGGTCTTTTCATTTCCATATTAACTTTAGAGCCAACCTATCAGTTTTCACATGCATACTTGTGTGCCTGCTCACACATACACAGCCATAATTCCATGAAGAGTAGGTCTATATTTTGGTATTCTTTAGTTTCTGTCATCAGAATACTGAAGTCTTGTGAGGAACCATAAGTCTTTCTTCAAATTTATTTCTAAAAATTGTATTTGTATATGTATTTTGATGTTATTGTAAACCACATTATTTTTAAATTTTAATTTCTAATTTTTGTCGCTTGTTTTTCACAGTCTTTGTATATTTACATTATATTCTGAAACATGAAATTTACTTATTAGTTATGGTAGCTTATGTTATTAGAGTCTGTGGGATTCTCTACATACATAATAACCAGTGAATTAGACAGTTTTACTTCTTCCTTTTTAATCTAGATGTCTGCCTTTTTTCCACTCCCCGCCTTACTATACTGACTAGAAGATCCAGTAAAATGTTGAATAAATGTGATACTAGTGACCACCCTTGCCTTGACCCTAATCTTTGGGGAGGCAAATATTTATTCTTTTAATCATGTATGTTATTTTCTGTAGGCTTTTTGGAGATGTTCTTTATTGGGGACTTTATCAAATAGTCTTTTCCTAGATTAGTAAAGAAATCTTAAGAATCAATTTTGGATTTTTCGAATACTTCTCTTCAAATCTGCTGAGATTATAATGTGATTTACCTTTGTTAACCAATTGATTTACTGGAATGTATTATCTAATTGTTTAATGTTAACCAACCTTTTATTCCTATTTGGCTATGATGTCTTATTCTTTAATATATTGTTGGATTTAATTTCCTAAAATTTTGAGAAATTTTGCATCTGTGTAGTGGTCTGCAGCTTTTTTCTTTTATTTTGCCTTTGTCTGATATTGGTATCTAAGTGTTAATGCCCACATTGAATGAGATGAACATAACTCCCTTTTTTATATTGGGAAATGTAGTGCTTAGTTTTGGATTTTTTTTTTTAATATTTAGTAGAATTCATCATTATAACTGAGTCTAGAGTGTACATTGTGAGAAGATTTTAAAGGACTATTTCAGTCTTTTAATAGTCTTTAAATAGATGGCAGAAAGTCATCTATTTCTTACATGAAATTGCGAGTTTAAAACTTGAAATTAATATGTACATTTCATCTGTGTTGCTGACTTTGTTGGCATAAAATTATTTACAACATTTCCTTCTAATCCTGCTAATACCTTGGAATGCTAATACCTTATCATGTTGATTTTCTCACTTCCAGTTTGAGTAATGTGTATTCCTCCTGTCTCTGTTTCTCTCACTCTCACTCTCTCATTCTCCTACTCTCTCTTGCCCTCTTGGTCTGTTAGGTTTTTGCTGTCCTTTACTCCCTATTTTCTGATCAGTGTGGCCAGAGTTTTATCATTTATATTGGTCTTTCAAAGAAACAGATTCATTGTCATTATTTATTTTATCAGAGTATAGTTGATTTACAGTGTTGTGTCAATTTCTGATGTTCAGTATAGTGACCCAGTCACTATGTGTGTCTGTCTATCTATCCATTCTTTTTCTCATATTATCTTACATCATGGTCTATCTCAAGAGACTGGATATAGTTACCTGCACCATACAGTAGGGCCTCATTGCTTATCCTTTCTAAATATAATAGTTTGTACCTACCAACCCCAAAATCCCTATCCATCCCATTCCTTCCCCATCCCCTTGGCAACTGCAAATCTTTTTTCTATGTCTGTGAGCCTGTTTCTGTTTTGTAGATAGATTCATTTGTGCCATATTTTAGATTCCACATGTAATATCATATGGTACTTGCCTTTCTCTTTCTGACTTACTGCACTTAATTCGAGAGTTTCCAGTTGTGTCCATGTTGCTACAAATGGCATTATTTTGTCCTTTTTATGGCTGAGTAGTATTCCATTGTATATATGTACCACATCTTATTCCATTCAGCTGTCAATGGACATTTACATTGTTTCCATGTCTTGGCTATTGTGAATAGTGCTGCTATAAACATAGGGGTGCATGAATCTTTTTCAATGAAAGTTTTGTCCAGATATATGACCAGGAGTGGAATTGCTAGGTCATATTTTGGTTCTATATTTAGTTTTCTGAGGTACCTACATACTGTTTTCCATAGTGGTTGTACCAATTTACACTCCAACCAAGAGTGTAGGAAGGTGCCCTTTTCTCCACACCCTTTCCAGCATTTATCATTTGTAGACTTGTTAATGATGGTCATTCTGATTGGTGTGAAATGGTTCCTCATTGTAATTTTGATTAGCATTTCTCTAATAATTAGTAATGTTGAGCATTTTTTCATGTGCCTCCTGGCAATCTGCATGTCTTCTTTGGAAAAATATTAGGAAATCCACATGTCTTCTTTGGAAAAATATATTAAAAGAATTATATACCATGATCAAATGGGATTCATCCCAAGGATGCAAGGATTCTTCAGTGTCTGCAAATCAATCAGTGTGATACACCACATCAGCAAACTGAAAAATTAAAACCATATGATCATCTCAATAGATGCCAATAAAGCTTTTAACAAAATTCAACACCCATTTCTTTTTTTTTTTTTGTCTTTTTGCTATTTCTTGGGCCGCTCCCGCGGCATATGGAGGTTCCCAGGCTAGGGGTCGAACCAGAGCTGTAGCCACCAGCCTACGCCAGAGCCACAGCAACGCGGGATCCGAGCCACATCTGCAACCTACACCACAGCTCAAGGCAACGCCGGATCGTTAACCCACTGAGCAAGGGCAGGGACCGAACCCACAACCTCATGGTTCCTAGTTGGATTCGTTAACCACTGCGCCATGACGGGAACTCCAAACACCCATTTCTGATAAAAATTCTCCAAAAAGTCAGCATAGAGGGAATCTACCTCATATAATAAAAGCCATATATGACAAACCCACAACTAACATCATTTTTTTTTTTTTGTCTTTTTAGGGCTGCACCAGTAGCATATGGAAGTTCCCAGGCTATGGGTTGAATCCGAGCTGTAGCTGCTGGCCTCTGCCACAGCCACAGGAACACTGGATCCAAGCAGCATCTGCAACCTATACTACAGCTCACAGCAATGCCAATCCTTAACCCACTGTGCCAGGCCAGGTACCAAACCTGCATCCTCATGGATACTGGTTGGGTTCATTACCGCTGAGCCATGATGGGAACTCCTAACCCAGCTTTCTTTAAGTAGGTATTTGCATGGTATATATTTTGCCTCCATTTTAACTTAATCTAATTGTTTCTCAAGGACAGTGTATCATTGGGTATTTTTGTTTTTATGTATTAATTTTAATAGTTCGTACCTTTTTATTGGAATGTTCACGCAATTTACATTAAAGAACTTATTGGTTTAGTTGGATTTACATTTTGCTATTTGTTTCCTGTTTTTTCTTATTGATTTGTTGTTCTCTTTTTCTTCTATTTCTGCCTTACTTAGATTTGAGAGGTTTTTTGTTGGTTTGTTTTGTTTTTTTGTCTTTTTAGGGCTGCTCTCGCAGCATATAGATGTTCCTAGGGTCGAAATGGAGCTGCAGTTTCTGGCCTTCACCATAGCCACTACAACATGGGATCTAAACTGAGTTTGCCATCTACACCACAGCTCATAACCTGGCCAGATTCTTAACCCACGGAGTGAGGCCAGGGATCAAATCCATATCCTCATGGATACTAGTTGGGTTCATTAACCACTGAGCCACAACAGGAACTCTGAGAGTATTTTTAATAAAACAATTGATTTTCCATTTTAGCGCATTAATTAAATTCATTGTTAGATTATTTTAGTAGTTGATTTTCACAATCATATTTCAAGTGATTATACTATTTCACATATTGAATAACAATACTCTATTCCATTCTTTGTGCTGTTGTCATCAA